>NC_084537.1:5125691-5298191 GCF_024500275.1 Phycodurus eques
TTGTAATACATTCAAATTGACGTAATACGTGTTGTACTACTCTATGTTTATTGAATCAGAATATTATCATCTTTATCATTGATATTTGTTCAAATAAGTGACATTCACTTGCTGCTTGTGGGTTATTGACAAGGCCACATGCCCTGCATTGAATTCCATGATGACAAAATGGTGTCAGTAGTGCTGTAGTGGAGGTTTTACCTTCATTCCACTGTATCCAACAGGACCAGGATCTCCAACGCTGCCCTGTAACATCGTGTCGACGATGGTTAGCAGGCAATGTTGAGGATTGTCAGACCATTGACTGTCAAAAGTCACCTACCATGGCACCAATGTCTCCTTTCTCTCCTGGCATTCCCGGTCTACCGGTTTCTCCCTGTGGAGAGTTAATACAAGAACATAAAGGTATGTGTATTCAAAAGCAATTCGGCAAATCGACGTGTATTTTGTCAATTCTTCTGGGTCAAACTCAGCATAATCTTGTATCAATCCTACCTTGCCGCCGGTGTCTCCATCTGGTCCTTTAGGGCCTCCTAGAGCCTGAAGCGAGGCAAAACGAAAGGGGAGAACAGTGCTCGTTGGAAATAAAACAACAATATACTGTGAGCTCTTAGGAAAGTGAAACATTGACCACTTACATTGCAGTCAAATGAACAGCACTGGGGAAAAAGAGATCAGAAAGAAATCAGATTCAGAGCATTAAAAAAAATTAATAATAGGTAATAATAATGACTGTAGACAGGTAGTGATTGGTTCTATCAAACATACAGTAGATGGAGTAGCAAAAGACAATGGAATATGTCTAATATGCACTGATTTAGTGTGAGATACAATACAGATTATCAGACATACCACATCCTTGGTCTCATTTGTCTGAAAAGAGGAGGGAAAAATGTAAATTAGATACAAACACAAAATTTCGGCAATTACAGATAGGAGACAAGAAGAAAGAGAAGATAATACATACGATCATATCAATGATGCTTCTAATGGTTCCCATCTTGGTGGATCTGGAGTCGTCTGCAGCGGTGAAGTTCTGCCTGTAGTTCTGGTCAGTGGCGATGATGGAGAGTCTGGTATCCTAAAAAGACAGAAACAAACTTTAGATCTTCAACGCCGATCAAAGACGAGATGTCGATTTCTGTCCTCGGTGTCCCACATAAACGGGGCTCGTACAATACTTTAGGTACACAATTCTATGTAATCTTTTTTTGAAACAGAAGATTCATACAACATACGGAGGAAAAAAAATATTTAATCAATCAGAGGGTAGGTTCGACCAGGGGTGGGCAAAGTACGGCCCGGGGGCCACATTCGGCCTGATCCTTTCTTTAATCCAGCGCACTGAGCATTTACTTTACATTACATTTATTATCCAAGTTGTATAATATTTGTTACATGAATTTTAGTTTTTTTTAAAATTCAAATAATGTGTTGACTGATTTATTGTGAATATCGTCTATGTTAAATATTAGTAAAATAACAATACAGATACATCATTTTTTTATGTTAAATAATTATTTGATTATCATAAATAATATAATTTAAACGGGAAAATACTGTAGACATACAATTAATATTTTATGTATGCTTTTTTTTTTTTTACTTCATCTGCGAAATACATTAAAACTCAAACGTGACCCTTAAGCAGCAATCAATCAGTAAGTAATGAGCCCAATTTAATTTAACCGACTAATAATTGAAATTTATTTCTGAAATGTTTATGGTTTATAGTTTAAGTACTTGTTTGAATGTTTATTTAAAAAAATAAATAAAAATAAAAAGTTTTATTTAAACCTCTCCCGGTCAGCTGATTTTGGAAATGACGTCATTGTTGGACGCACTACAAAAGCATCACACATGCAAACACCAAAAGCATACAATAAGGCAAAAATCAACAAATTTTATTCACGCAGAAAAACATTTTATTTAAACTGCTCAAGTACATGTCGATGTATAAATTCAAGATTTAAATTAAATTTGGCTAATTTCTTTGCTTTTTTGTTTTGGCCTCCAACCAGGCCCATCTCCACCTGCACTTGATGCCTGCTTCAAGCTGTGCCACATGAATAGCATCCTCCTCTTTAAGCACTCTCATTCTGGAAAATAATTGACTAAAATCATTGTTTCACTTCAAAGACTAATCCCAGATGCAAAATTAAGTACAGTATTTTTCTGTTTTTATTGGTCATTTGTGAATTTGAAGATAGTGCATTGTGTTGCGACAAAATCCCTAACATCGCTCCGTCGCTTAATATATTTAACATTAACATTCATAACCTGATGAGATAATTGTAGGCGCGTTTCCTAATTAATACAAGATGTACTAGCAGATCAGCTCTTGTCACCGATGGTATGTGTGCTTGGTGGTTCCGCTGGGACCGCGACCAGGGCCATGACCCGCAGCACCTCAATGCGAAAATACAAAAGACCAGTGTAACAAATACGACACGGGCTGATCTGATGAGCAAAAATGTTGCTTAAACGTAAGAGTGGCAATAGACGATGTCCGCTCCAGAGGCGGGTAGAGTAACCAAACATTGTACTCAAGTAAGAGTACTTTTACTTGACAGTAATGTCAATCATGACATAATAATGACAATAATTACTCGAGTACTGTGTAAATAGTAACTTCTGATTTTTTTAACCACCGCATGAGCATCAATAAAAAATAAAATAAAAAATACAATAAAATGTGAATGTGCAAATTCTGATATCGCTTTGTGTGTGTGTGTGTGTGTGTGTGTGCGGAAAATATCCACATTTGGGCAGACAGTGCCAGTAAAATACTACAGTACATGAAAGCTGTTGTTTTTGTTCGTCTAAATGTTCGTTGCCTCCGTGGTGATGACGACCTTTCCAACATGGCCGCCACGTAGGTACGACGATCAGCCGGCCTGGCTTATCTAGTGTTAAGAACTATGCCGGGAAGCCCAATAGAAGACGACGTGTGAGGTCAAGTGACTTTCTTGCGTCGTTGATTGGTGAACTACACATAAATGTCACTAGCATTTAAATGGGATTGGCGCAAACAGCGCCCAATGCAGAAGTCGAAGTCTCACGCACGAAATAGTTAAAAAATAAGCAATAATTGATCAATAAAAGTAGCGGGCGACATTTAGAGCATTGTAACGGAGTAAAAGTATCGTTACTTGGATGGTGGATGTGTGGAATGGATCTAACTGCCAGCGTTCAAGGAGTACGAAACATCCTATGACGTCAGCAGCACCCCCCCCCCCCCCACCCCCAAGAAAAACTCATCGGATCTATACGATTAACGTAAATTGCCTATTTTGAGTTCAAAATGGCAAATTTTGCCGAATGGTGACTGATTTGCATGTATGAAGCACAGAGCTGTGACTGGATTCCCACCACTAAACATTTTCAAAAGGTTGCAAAACACAGACGAATTGATGACACATGACGATGATGTCATCAATGGTGACACTACGACTTTCTCTGATCAGTGCCTCAAACCGAGCACTACTCCCAGGATTAACTGCTGAAGATAGTTTTTCCACGCCTTGGCTTGTCACGGAAGTCACTTACAGCAGGCTCGTGTTCTTCTGCTTTGATCCTGGACACCCACTTTTTGACTGTGCCGTAGCCTATTGCAACTTCCCCATACACTCTACATTGTAGCAACCTTTGTTTAGTGGTGGTACCCCTTCCAAAACAAGAAATTCAATCCCAGCTCTATTTCCGGTGAGCATCTAACAATGACTTAATTTCCAAAATGGTTGACAGGAAGGCTTAAATATGTTTTTAAATAAATTTAAATACATACATTTCAACTACAAACTATGAAACGTTCAAAGGGGGGGGGAACGACGACGACAATTGTTAGTCAGTTAAATTAAATTGGGCTCATTACTTTTTGACTGCCCCTCACATATTATGCAAAGGAGGCCTTTTACCGTTATAGAATAATAATAATTTAAAAAAAAACTGGTGTATTTACCTCCTGATCAGGTGAGATGGCAACGGCGAACACCTTGACACCGTGTAGCCTCGCCTCGTTTGCAGCCTCCTGCACACCCCCGCAAGGCTCCTTGTAGCCGGTGATGGGATGGCCATCAGTCACCACCACGATGTACTTGTTCTCATGGTAGTGGGAACCCCTGCGGGCACGAGAACACACGCAAAGGGCTGACTCCATAGCTTAATGTGTGTGACATTTGCATGACAGCGTTACCCCGTTGTTCCCTGTCGCGAAGAACAAAAATCCACGAGTAATTGACGCCCAACCGAGAAGGTTTGTAATTGCCCGTAGATGCCACAAGATGGCGGCCAATTATAATTTTTTTCCCATTGTACAAGGTTAGGGCATAACTAAATGAAGCTCCTGCACTCACAACAACAGGTGAGCTTTTGAGCAAACACAGTAGGATAGGTTCCCCCAAAAATCAGGGAATAGGCGACTTTGTGAACGCGGAACGCAAATATGCGGGGTCCACTGTATGGTGACTGTATTATTATTACGCTATGAGCAGCTCAGCAAGACCCCTCTTGATGGCGCAGTCAGTGTAGGTTCCTTTGCCGATGTATCTGATGGTGTCGATGTCGTTCTTCAGGGCCTGGCGATCAGTGCTCATGTCGCTCAGCTCGCGCACCAGGACGACGTCATCGCTGTAGTGCAGCGCCCCCGAGTTCCACGTCAGGTAGCGGTCACACTGATGGCGCCTACGAGGAGAAAAGGTATTAATAAGCGAACCAATAGCACTCCGGCTGAAGTGAATGCGTGCGCTCTTACATGTCCTGGAGTTCATCAATGAAGCGCTTGGTGAATTCTTTAATCTGGTCGATGTAAAAGTTGGGAGGTTTCTGCCTCAGGGCCACACTCTCAGATGTATCCAATACGAAGAAAAGGTCAATGGGACATTCTGTTCGCACAGTAGATAAACAATGACAGTTGACATTATGAGAACACCAGTTCACCGAAGCACTAATGTTCCAGGGGGGGACAAAAAAAAAGCAAGGTGTATAAAATGTGACCATGCAAAAATAGGGCCACCGGAAATACAGGCCTCCAAAATGGAAACCATTCTGGAGAGCAACCTTAGTGAGTACATCTTATTCTTCACGACACCTCTCAACTCAGCAACATGCGTCGTAGGCCTTCGTGTGAACCCAAGCGCAATTTTCAATGTGAACCCCGTGCGTCACTCCTCGCGTCGTTCGGCTTTTATGGCAGCGGTGCGCATCTGGACCGTCGCTTGCAGCCAATGTCACGACATCGCGCGCCACCTCGTATTTACAAAGAAATAGACAACTTCGAACGCTAAAGAGCTCCTTTTTGCATCGACGCCAGAGCATTCCTTTCGAACAGGAAAAAAAGAAAAAAAAAAAAAAAATGAAGTATTTGAAACTTACCCGCAGACCTGGGTCTTTGGATCTGCGTTTGCGCTCTGGCCACGAGGACGCACAGCAGCACAAGGAGACCTCTCAAAGCCCCCATTGCCGAACTGCTCAGACAAACAAGTCAGTACAACAAATAAAGAAATAAAACCCAGAAGCTGCCCAAATCCAAATCCCCGCCGCAGTTAGTCCAGGCGAGAACCAGAGCGCGCAGATGAGGACAACGCGCACGACAAGGGAGGAGGGGGCGTGCACGCGCTTTTTTTCCCCCCTTTCCTCCCGTGCGTGAAGAGTTCCAGTTGGCGAGAACGCGCATAGGCTAAAGCTTTACGCAAATTCTCACTTATGCCTTCTTCCTCATAGAGGCAAAATTATAGACCTAACGACATACAAGAGGTTCCAAGCATGTACATGCTGGATTTATTTTGACAGGTCAAAGCTTTCGAGTTATCAAACTCGAATGAATAAAACCAGCTTTCATATATAAATGTGGCTTTTAGAAACTATCTATCGACGGCCAGTAGGATTTGCGTTGCAACCAACGAATCCGATGCACATTTTGGGGCTATTTTGCCCAATTCCGCTTCTGTCAAAAGTTCCCCCTCCCTGAATACATCTGGTTCATCTTTCCAGGCCTGATACGCACATTCAAAGAGACAAAGCAGAGACGTGGGGGTGGTCGGGTGGGGGATTCTTGGCTCCGTTCACCCGTGGAAGCAGGAAGAAACACAGCGCCATCTAGTGCACACAACTTGGGAGTGTTCCCGATGGAAGAGGGGGGGAAACTGGAAGGGTTGGCCAGGTGTGGAGTGGGTAGGGGGTGGGGGATGTTTCATGGTTGCTGTGGACATACGTGTGTGTGTGTGTGTGTGTGTGTGCGCTGGGACTGTCCCGCTACTCACTTTTTCCATCGAGCTCACTTTTTCTTGGAGAGACGCAACAGTTGCTCACAGTGAGCAGATGCGAGGAGGGAGGAGAGAAGACATCTGGTAACGGTCTGTGTTTATAAGCCAGTCTTCATCATAAGTCAGCTCATGTTTTACGGCGGCATGTATAAATTGTAATGCCTATGTTGCCGGGATGTCTCCATACGGGGTTTCTCTGAAATCCACATTAAAACCCAGAGTTTAATGGACAAAATTACAAGTTGGCTTTGTTTTCCGTTACATAAGAAATTGTGCTCACAGCGAGGAAGGTGTGGAGCTTTTTCTTTACGGGCACGAGGATGGCAGGCAGATGGAAGATCACACAATGAGCTCACTCATGCCATCATGATTACCCTAAGGGAACTAAGAACATGGTGCACCCTGAAAAGTCAAGATAAGACCACAGCACATGTAGGCCAACATACCAAAAAAAAAAAAAAAAAAAAAGCTTCTGGCGAGTGAATTTGGCAGAGAAAACGAGTTTCCAGAGGATCCTGACGTTAAGTAGACAGGATTAGTAGCAAATCTGAGTCAGAGGGTGACAAAAAAACTGAGCTGCACACAGAACCACTTTTATTATAAACGGGGATTAAGTTAGAAAATGATGATGAAATAATGATTCCAAAGTAACTACTGCTCTGTGGAACATAAAGCATCAAACAAGAGAGCGGGGGTGGCGGGCGGAAAAACCCTTTAGAACATTTCCCCCCCCCCCCCAAAAAAATAACAGATGGAAGAGATTAATCACGATGACTCGGTTACAATTCCAGTGAATGCTTCATTTTCACGCGAATCAATGCACAATTGATTGGTCTTCCTGACAGTTTTCTGTGCGTGCAGAGCCCTAAATTGCGGCAGTTGGATCTACAGGAAATTGCAGTCCAATCAAGATTCCTACGCACGCCAAATAAATGACAGGAAATGGGCCACATGGATTTGTGTATCAGGAACACAGTCAATCGTCTGCTCACATTTCTATCACTGAAGATTTCAAAACAAGCAAGTCATTAGAGGATAAACAGTGATCCCCCTGATTCCAGATGTGAAAACCAGCAACACAAGTGTCAAAATGTAGCTACTGCCCTCTAGTGTATAGTTATTTTTTCGTGAAGGACAGGAAATTGACACGAACATGTAACCAACGTCATTTAATTTGAAGTTCTCAAAATGGGCATATAAACAGACTGTTGCAAAATGTACAGTGTTGCAGTTCACGACAGCTACAGAGCCAAATCCCCAAAACGTCTATCAGTGTCCTTCAAAATATAGACTTTAGGGGTTTAGTATCTCACAGAAATTATAACCGTGCTTGGGGGAAAGAAAAACGCCAGACTTCTGGATGAACGTGTGCAAATATTGATGACTTGACCAAAAGAACTTTGCACCTTTGCCTTGTGTCGGTACTGGCCAGTGTCTGAGTCAGTTCATGCTAGAGTGACTTTTGAGGTGCCTCCTAAGGTGGTTGAGACAGGTGTACGTCTTGGGACAGATCTGGCAGTGGAAAGGTCGCACCCCTGAGTGGTTGAGCATGTGCTGCTTGAGTACGCTGCCATCAGAGAAGGCCTTCCCGCACTGAGAGCACACGTACGGCCGCTCTCCTGTGTGGACGCGCATGTGCACAGTCACCTTGTGCGCCATTGTGAAGCCTTTGCCGCACACGTTGCACTTGAATGGCCTCTCGCCAGTGTGGGTCAGCCTGTGTGTCCGCATCGCGCCCATCTGGGAGAACGCTTTCCCGCAATCCGGGCACACGTGAGGCTTCTCGCCGGTGTGAACACGCGTGTGACTCCTCAGGCCTCCGGCTGTGGAGAAACACTGCGAGCAGTGAGTACACTGGTAGGGGCGCTCCCCCGTATGAGTGCGCATGTGCTGCTTCAAGTCGTAGCGGTTCCGGAAGCCGCGGCCGCAGACCAGGCAGCTCTCCGGCCTGTCGTCATTGTGGCGCAGCTCGTGATTGGACAAGCACTTTTCGGAAAGGAAGCATTTGCCGCACTCCTGGCACTGGTACGGTTTCTCGTGGTCGACCCGCTGATGATACTTAAGCTCGCTGATCCCGGGGAACGTCTCGTCGCAGTATCGGCACCTGAAGCGATGGTTGGGACTGTAGGGGAGCTGATGTTCAGTCATCTGATGGTTCCTCAGCAGGTGGGCCATCTTGAAGGTCTTCCCGCAGTGAGAGCACTCATATTTGGTCAGCAGCTGCACACACTGGTGCCTAACGCATTCGTGCACGGACCTAAACTGACAGCCGCACTTGGTGCAAATGTGGGCGGCGTTCTTGCATTTCCTCTTCCTGTGGCCAGACAGGTGAGCCTCGGTGCGGAAGGCTTTGCCGCACTGGGAGCACTTGTACGGCTTGACGGCCGTGTGGAACCTCTGGTGCTCGAGAAACTCAAAGCGATACTTGAAGCTCCTTCCGCACAGTGGACAGTTGTGCGTGACTCGTCCCCGAGGGTAGGCGGAGTTGACAGTCAGCTTCCTCGCGGGCAAAGAGGAAATCCGACGAGCGGCGCCACATTTCCTGTGTTTACCTCCGCTCAGTACTTTGGCGGCCTCCATCTCGCTGACCTCATCGTGGCGTTGTTGATGTTTCACCAGACACTTGGAGGAGATGAAGCTCTTCCCACATTGTTTGCATTGGTACGGCTTGTCATGATCTACCTGCTGATGATATTTCAGATCGCCGATGCCGGAAAAACCTTCGCCACAATGGCTGCACTTGAAAAGGCGGCTCTGAATGTGAGTGAGGAGGTGTTCCTTCAGGCTGCTTGACTTTTGGAATGTCTTTCGGCAGTGCGGGCAATCATAGTTACGTTGGCGTTTTGGGCAGTGGTGTCGGAATTTGTCCAGAGAGGAGGGAAAGCTGTTCCCGCATTTTATGCACAGGTATGCAGCATTTTTGCATTTGCGCAACCTGTGGCCGGCCAGCAGCGTGGCTGTTCTGAAAGCCCTCCCGCACTCGGAGCAGTTGTAAGGCTGCAGGCCACTGTGGACTCGTTGGTGCTCCACCAGGACAGAATGATGCTTGAAGCATTTGCCACATTCAGAACATTTGTGTGTCACTAGCTGCGGTCTGTGACAAGGAGAGGAGGACATATCAGTTCTTTTCGGAGAATCGGGAAAGTCGGTTGATGTGGAAGGGTTTGTGGACAGTTCTTCAAACATGACTATCTGAGGAACATTGTGGTCATCGACACAACCGCTTGGGTGCGACACGACAGCCACTTCCAAAGAGGGGGGCAGAGACAGAGACGGGATAAGAAGATCATCTGACTGAAAAGGAGCTGTGTGTGGGGAGGAGGTAAAAAACAAAACAAAAAAAACAAACAAACAAAAAAAAGATACGATTGGAATAACTATCTGCACAACATCAAACAATCACTGACGATGAACAGAGACCATACCAACAGTATTTTTGGCCAATTTTCCATGACATTCTTTGCTTTGGAGGAGAAATTTGAGGTCTTCTCCAGTGGATACACACTGTATGTACTCATCAAGGACAGAGGGGTCAGCACTAAGCCAAGATGCAGTCTAAAAAAAATAAAAGAAAATATTAAGTTAATCATAGTAATAAAGATTTATATAGCACCTTTCAGGAGGGCCAAGGATGATTACTGTAAATTATTGGTGTGATTACAGTTTGCAGAGGTGTAGAGCTGCAATTCAGTTTGCACTGCTTTGATTTATTCTGCCATTTTTGATGGCGTACCTGCTTGAAATCTGGGATTGGCAGGAGCTCCTCGAGTCTGGTGAAGAATTCACAAACGAGCGTCTCCAGTGCTGTGTCGAAGTCGGGGCCATACTCCACTGGAAACACGTTCTGTGGGGTAAAAGGAATGAAATATTCTCGCCACGAGACTCTGCACATGGACAGGATACTTGCTGGAACCGTTTTAAGTTGAACTAATTACAACCTTCACTTGCAACTTCCTGGAACAGTATGTTGTGAATGTAAATATAGATGCAGTTCAATCTACCTTGAGGAAATGTTCCCTGCCATCAGTATCTTCAATAAGGCCTTGTACTAGCTTCATAAAGTTGGCCTCTGGTGCTTCAATTACTGGATCATTTGTCTCGATGGCAGAACACAGAACGGCAGTAAGAAATGTTTAATGGCATGATAACACACTCCCTGAAAACACGACACCAGCATCCCTCACCTCTTCAATGCAAGACGATCGGATCCTGTTGAGGTGAGTTTCCACAGCTTTGAGATCGTCAGGGTGCTCAGAACGCAACAATTCAAGAGTGGTCTTGAGGAAACGTAACATTTTCAAAGTAAGTAGCGCACACACAGCCAGTATATTTACAGAAATCTGAATTTTTTAAAAACAATACAGTGAACGTCACTTCTGAGACATAAAGACATTGACAAAAACAGTCACTGAGCAATAAAGGGTTGCTCGTTATCTGGTAATGCCGGTACAAATTGTTTTTTTTTTTTTTGGACAATTGTGCAAAAAGATTTAGAGTCCTCTAGCACTTAGAGCAGTTCGAATGACTAATCTTGCAACTTGACCTCCTCTAAACTTCTGAACGCACCGTACTTTTTACACAACAGGCTGTTCTCTAACAAGCATAATTCACATCAAGTGTTTAACCCATGAATCGACCAACACATTACCAAGGACGTCTAGCCCTATGCTTTTCTCGGACTCTGCAAGTTGGGACATTGTGTGAAACACAAATAAAAACAGAATACAATGATTTGCATCGTTCATTTTACACTCGAGACTATGTGAGTCCCGGGATGCACATGATCCACAATGAGTCCCAACCTGGGAACAATGAGTCCCTGCAACTCAAGGTGCTTTTATTGTCAATTCTTCAAAACGCGTAACACATACGGAGGATTGACTTGACAGAGGATTTATCACGGAATATAGCTACAGTAATCTTCTGCTATATCATGGTTCTTGCTCACTCAATATATTATTTTAGGCCTGTCATGATAGCAAATTTTCTAGGACGATATATTTTCCAAAAAACTATCATGATAAACGACAGTATCGTTGATTATTTTTTTTTTACGCCACTGATATAGTGATATTAGAGCATAATGATGCAAGTACATCCTTTTTAAGAACAATTCACTTTTAATTCTAAGAATAATGAGCATTGACATTGTAATGTAGAGCATTAAATAAAAATATCTTCGATAAAAAATATAAATAAAACAGACTCAGGCTCTGTTCACAAAAACTGCACTTAAATATTAAACATTTGGCACAGAGGTATAAGCATTCATTAATGCTCAATTTATTACACTACAAAGACAAGATATGTAATGTTCAAACTGATAAACATTGTTTTTTGGTAAATCTCATTTTGAATTTGATGCCTGCCACACATTCCAAAAAAAGCTGGGACAGGAACAAGTTCACCACTTTGTTGCATCACCTTTCCTTTCAACAACCCTCAATAAGCATTTGGGAACGGAGGACTAATTGTTGAAGCTTTGTAGGTGGAATTCTTTGCTCAACAGTCCAGGGTCTGCGTTGTCATATTTTGCGCTTCATGATGCGCCACACATTTTCAATGGTAGACAGGTCTGGACTGCTGGCAGGCCAGTCTAGTACTCACACTCTTTTACTACAAAGTCAAGCTGTTGAAACATATGCAGAACGTAGCTTGGCATTGTCTTGCTGAAATAAGAAGGGGCATGCCTGAAAAAGACGTTGTTTGGATGGCAGCATATGTTGCTCCAAAACCTTGGGTACCTTTCAGCATTAATGGTGCCTTCACAGATGTGCACGTTACCCATACCATGGGCACAAAAACACCCACATACGATCACAGATGCTGGCTTTTGAACTTTGCGACAGCAACAATCCAGACGGTCCTTTTCCTCTTTAGCCCGGCTGCAGGACGACGTCCATGATTTCCAAAAAACAATTTGAAATGTAGACTCGTCAGTCCACAGCAAGCTTTTCAACTTTGCGTCAGTCCATCTCAGATGAGCTCAGGCCCAGAGAAGCTGGTGGCGTTTCTGGGTGTTGTTGCTATATGGCTTTCGCTTTGCATGGTAGAGCTTAAACTTGCATTTGTAGAT
This sequence comes from Phycodurus eques, assembly GCF_024500275.1. Classification (NCBI taxonomy): domain Eukaryota; kingdom Metazoa; phylum Chordata; class Actinopteri; order Syngnathiformes; family Syngnathidae; genus Phycodurus; species Phycodurus eques. The sequence continues at coordinate 5,138,031 of NC_084537.1, forward strand.
GTAGTGACGAAACTCTGTGTAAATATCTTGTCTTTGCAGTGTATTCAATTGAATGTAGGTTGAAAAGGATTTGCAAATCATTGTATTACGTTTTTATTTACATTTTCCACAACATCCCAACTTCATTGGAACTGGGATTTGTTATACAAATATTGTTATGTTACATATTGTTTAACTAATTTAACGTTACACCAATTGATTTATGTTTTACGCATCCAAAATATTACCCACCCAATATTTCACTGACTTTTACAGAACTTCATAGAAAATAGATTTTTTTTCACAATCTTTTCAAGGACCTAGAACATGCATTTTCACCACCATACGAACCCTGTGTTGTTGTTTATACCCAATTACTAAACAGATACACAATACAATATACTGCTGGGAAATAGACCAGATTAATGACAGTGAGAATTCCCGCCAGGTTGAACATAGTTTGCTGAGTGTTACTCTGCTGCCTGCAGTCAGATCACCACTGTAAATGAGAATAGGTTCTTAAGTATCTTACCTGGATAAATAAGTCTCCTACTGTTTTGAGTGAAAGCTCCATCTGGTACCTTAGCAATTCTCACAACAGACATCATATAGCGTTTTTCACTTACCCTGGCCCTCAGGCCCAATGACAAGAGTCTCCCCTCTCTTTTACTAATGAGCTCAGGAACTGCATCTGTAACCATGGATACAAACTCCTCCAGCTTCCCATAGTGCTTGATGTTCCTCTGGCGAACCACTTCCCACATCACCGCTGACATCAGCCTCAGTGGTGGGACCAGGAGGGCCAGCGATGACAAGGGAACATTGAATTCTCCAAAGACATAGTGGGAGGATCAGAATGTCATTACACCTCGCCACCTTTAACACTTTAACGAGCGCTCGTAAAATTACGTTACACGATTACAATTACGTTACACGCTGTGACTTTCGACTGTTCTCGTCATGTTACACACGAATAAAACAAAAATAAAAAGACTATCGTATCATGGAGTCCACATACCCTGACATTAACCGTGCGATAAGCGCCTCGAGCTTGTAGAAAGCGTCGTTTGTCCTGTGGTATAGCCACCTAAGATAGCAAACCAAACGCTCGCTGTCTGCTACAACTGAATTTAATTAAAGATTAAATATAAATATTTAATATTCATTAAATATTGCCGATGTTAACCAATACGCTAGCTCGAAGGCCGCTAATGTCGCCAAGCTAACCTAGTGTTGGGCGAAACAAGTCTCGTTCCAGGGATTAGTCGAGGCCTGTACAGCAGAGGATACACATTTGCTTTTGCAGGGAGAACAGTTAAAAAAATGTAAACATCCGTCGAGTTCTCCGAGCGAGCACTTACCCATGTTGCTCATGTACGAATTCTTCAAATCCAATGGAGTGCGAAACTTCTACATGGACGAATTTTCATTGTTTTCCTACTTAGCCTACAAGCTAACAGCATATGTAGCTGGGGCGCCAACTTCTTCCTGAAACAAACATCATTCTCTTCGTAGCCAAGAAGTCCGTTGGCCCAGTCTGCGGCTGCGTCACCCGGTTTGGAGTAGGAGCGTTCGTTTTTGTTTATTGTGGCAGCCCGATTTATAGCGTGCTAGGAATTAACATTGGCCGCCCATCTGAACGCCTTCAAAACAGAACGTTCACGAGATTTCACGTATAGCAGCCAGTAGCACTCAGGGGCGGTAACGTACAATTTGGCTTTGCAATTAACTAATAAAATGTTATTTAAACAAGTTCCTCGATTCCCAAAACAACGGGGACAACGTGGAATACTGTATCGGTTGGGCTGAAGTGCAAATTACTTCTATATTTATTTTTTCTTTTCGCAGTACGACCACTTCTTCTTCTTCTCCTTTCGGCTTGTCCCGTTAGGGGTCGCCACAGCGCGTCATCCTTTTCCATGTAAGCCTATCTCCTGCATCCTCCTCTCGAACACCAACTGCCATCATGTCTTCCCTCATCACATCCATCAACCTTCTCTTTGGTCTTCCTCTAGCTCTCTTGCCTGGCAGCTCCATCCTCATCATCCTTCTAGCAATATACTCACGATTTCTCCTCTGGACGTGTCCAAACCATTGAAGTCTGCTCTCTCTAACTTTGTCTCCAAAACATCGAACCTTGGCTGTCCCTCTGATGAGCTCATTTCTAATTTTATCCAACCTGGTCACTCCGAGAGCGAACCTCAACATCTTCATTTCCGCCACCTCCAGCTCTGCTTCCTGTGGTCTCTTCAGTGCCACTGTCTCTAATCCGTACATCATGGCTGGCCTCACCACTGTTTTATAAACTTTGCCCTTCATCCTAGCAGAGACTCTTCTGTCACATAACACACCTGACACCTTGCTGCACCCGTTCCAACCTGCTTGGACCCGTTTCTTCACTTCCTGACCACACTCACCATTGCTCTGGACGGTTGACCCCAAGTATTTAAAGTCCTCCACCCTTGCTATCTCTTCTCCCTGTAGCCTCATTCTTCCCCCACCACCCCTCTCATTCATGCACATATATTCTGTTTTACTTGGGCTAATCTGCATTCCTCTTCTTTCCAGTGCATGCCTCCATCTTTCTAACTGTTCCTCCAGCTGCTCCCTTCTTTCAGTGCAGATCACAATGTCATCTGCAAACATCATGGTCCACGGGGATTCCAGTCTAACCTCATCTGTCAGCCTATCCATCACCACTGCAAAAAGGAAGGGGCTCAGGGCTGATCCCTGATGCAGTCCCACGTCCACCTTAAATTCTTATGTCACACCTACAGAACACCTCACCGCTGTTCTGCCGCCCTCGTACATGTCCTGTATTATTCTAACATACTTCTCTGCCACTCCAGACTTCCGCATGCAGTACCACCGTTCCTCTCTGGGTACTCTGTCATAGGCTTTCTCTAGATCTACAAAGACACAATGTAACTCCTTCTGACCTTCTCTGTACTTTTCCATCAACATCCTCAAGGCAAATAATGCATCTGTGGTACTCTTTCTAGGCATGAAACCATACTGTTGCTCGCAAATACTCACTTCTGTCCTGAGTCTAGCCTCCACTACTCTTTCCCATAACTTCATTGTGTGGCTCATCAACTTTATTCCTCTATAGTTGCCACAGCTCTGCACATCACCTTTGTTCTTAAAAATGGGCACCAGTACACTTTTCCTCCATTCCTCAGGCATCTTCTCACGCACTAGAATTCTATTGAACAAGCTGGTCAAAAACTCCACAGTCACCTCTCCTAGATGCTTCCATACCTCCACAGGAATGTCATCAGGACCAACTGCCTTTCCATTTTTCATCCTCTTTAATGCCTTTCTCACTTCCCCCTTACTAATCATTGCCACTTCCTGGTCCACCACACTTGCCTCTTCTACTCTCCCTTCTCTCTCATTTTCCTCATTCATCAACTCCTCGAAGTATTCTTTCCATCTAGCTAGCACACTGCTGGCACCAGTCAACATATTTCCATCTCTATCCTTAATCACCCTAACCTGCTGCACATCCTTCCCATCTCTATCCCTCTGTCTGGCCAGCCTGTATAGATCATTTTCTCCTTCTTTAGTGTCCAACCTGCCATACATGTCATCATATGCCTCTTGTTTTGCCTTTGCCACCTCTACCTTTGCCCTGTGTCGCATCTCAATGTATTCCTTTCGCCTCTCCTCGGTCCTCTCAGTGTCCCACTTCTTCTTAGCTAACCTTTTTCCTTGTATGATTTCCTGTACTGTGAGGTTCCACCACCAAGTCTCCTTCTCTCCTTTCCTGCCAGAAGATACACCAAGTACTCTCCTGCCTGCTTCTCTGATCACCTTGGCTGCAGTGGTCCAGTCTTCTGGAAGCTCCTCCCGTCCACCGAGAGCCTGTATCACCTCTTCCCGAAAAGCTGCACAACACTCGTCCTGTCTCAGCTTCCACCATATGGTTCTCTTCTTTGGCTTTGTCTTCCTAATTTTCCTCCCCACCACCAGAGTCATCTTACACACCACCATCCGATGCTGTCTAGCCACACTCTCCCCTACCACTACCTTACAGTTGGTAACCTCCTTCAGATTACATCGTCTGCACAAGATGTAATCCACCTGTGTGCTTCTACCTCCGCTCTTGTAGGTCACCCTATGTTCGTGCCTCTTCTGGGAAAAAAAGTGTTCACTACAGCCATTTGCATCCTTGTTGCAAAGTCTACCACCATCTGTCCCTCCAAGTTCCTTTCCTGGATGCCGTACTTACCCATCACTTCTTCATCACCCCTATTAACTTCACCAACATGTCCATTACAATCTGCACCAATTACGACTCTCTCTCTGTCTGGGATGCTCAGAACTACATCATCTAGCTCCTTCCAGAATTTCTCTTTCACCTCTAGGTCACATCCTACCTGTGGGGCATAGCCACTAATCACATTACACATAACACCCTCAATTTCAAATTTCAGCCTCATCACTCGATCTGATACTCTTTTCACCTCCAAGACATTCTTAGCCAACTCTTCTTTTAAAATAACCCCGACTCCATTTCTCTTCCCATCTACACCATGGTAAAATAATTTAAACCCTGCCCCTAAACTTCTAGCCTTACTGCCTTTCCACCTGGTCTCCTGGACACACAATATATCAACCTTTCTCCTAATCATCATGTCAACCAACTCCCGAGATTTTCCTGTCATAGTACCAACATTCAAAGTCCCCACATTCAGTTCTAGGCTCTGTGTTTTCCTCTTCTCTTTCTGCCGAAGAACCCGCTTTCCACCTCTTCTTCTTCTTTGACTTCGACCCACAGTAGCTGAATTTCCAACGGCGCCCCGCAGGTTGACGGCGCCGGTGGCGGACGTTGTTAACCCGGGCCACGACCGATCCGGTATGGAATTCTTTGGATGAACGCTCATATTTGTTTGGCAAGGTTTTAAGCCGGATGCCCTTCCTGACGCAACCCTCTGCATTTATCCGGGCTTGGGACCGGCCTACAGTTTGCACTGACTTGTGCCCCCCATAGGGCTGCATTTTTTGCAGTACGACCACTATTTAAGTTAATAAGAGCGAAAACTATTTTGTGTAACCCAGCTGTAATTTCTACGTATTGGTTACACCAGCAGAGAAGTTTTCGGTGTGTTATCAAAACGGATATTGTATAGGATTTGTAGTAAAAATAATGCACACTCTTTTAAGTACATTTTAGTTCGTACTTTAATATTTTTACTTTGAGTAGAGCAGTTGAATGAGTATTTTGAGTCACATTTTTTCCCCCATTTTTTTATTTTTTAAAACAAGTATCAGTACTTCTACTTAAGTACAGACAGTGTTTTTGCCATCTCTCGTTTTAAGTGTTTGGAAAAAATATATATGGCTGGCATGTATTTTGTGCAGCGATGATTCATAACATTAACACCTGTGTGCTTTTTGAACAAGCAAATACATGGAGCGAATACATGGAGCGTGTTTGGCCTTAAAGGCCATGATATAAAATGTATACATTTGATTAAGAATGCAGACTGAGAAGGAAGGGTCCCTGGTGCAATTTCCCCTACTGTTAGAGGCACGATTTATTACCGCCCAAGTAATGACAGTGCAGACAAAGATGACATTTCAGGTTCAACATTTGTATATTATTGGTTTAAAACAGATCTGACATAGTGTGTAAATCGATCAATTAAATAATAGCAACTTAGCAAGTATTTCTGTGACAAATTCTTGAGAAAGCAAAAAAGTATTCAACCTCGATGACAACAGCGCTAGTAAGTGCAGGCAAAATTTGACATGAAAGAAAGCATATCCCCAAAACACAACTGCTAGGTTCATTGAAGACTACATTTCCCATACGTGTGAATGCGAGTGTGAATGGTTGTGTCCATAGTGCCCTGCGATTGACTGACGGCCAGCCGAGGGGGTGTACCTTGCCCAAAGTCAGCTGAGCTAGGCTCCATCTCATCTGTGACATCAGCATAGAAAATGTATGCATGGTTCGAATCAGACAGATACTTGATAGATGCCGTGAGATTTCAAATGCCTCTTCAGGTGATTGAGACACCTGTAGCCTTTAGAACACAACTCACATGTGTAGGGTCGGACTCCTGTGTGGTTCATGTTATGAATTTTCAGCTGGGTGCTACTTGAAAAGGCTTTTCCACATTCAGAGCAGACGTAAGGTCGCTCCCCGGTGTGAACACGCATATGACGAGTTAGTTTGTGCGCCATGGTGAAACCTTTTTCGCACACGGTGCATTTGTAGGGCCTCTCTCCTGTGTGGGTGCGTCTGTGTATCTGCAGCTCACCGGCTGACGCGAAAGCTTTGCCGCAGTCAGAACACAGGTATGGTTTCTCTCCCGTATGGGTCCGTATGTGTACGGTGAGGCTTGTTAACATGAAGAAACGTTTCTCACAGTATGTGCACTGATGCGGCCTCTCGCCTGTGTGAATGCGATTGTGACGGGTCAGGTCGTGTTTGTTCTTGAAGGATTTGCCGCAAAGTGCACAAACGTGTGTTTTCTGTGTTCTGTGGCTCTCTTCATGAGCTTCCAAAGACGCTGAAGAAGAGAACATCTTCCCACATCGTGCGCACTGATTGGACAGCCCAACAAGATGAATCTTCTGATGAAATTTCAGCTCACTCATACTAGAGAACTTCTCCCCACACTTTCTGCATGTGAAGATCCGCTTCTGAGTGTGAAACAGCTCATGCTTTTCCAACTGGCACATCCTCTTATAGCTTTTTCCACAGTGAGAACAGTCAAATGTTCGTGTACTGTGAACACACTGGTGTTTAAATTTGTGCTGTATTGACTGAAAGCTATTGCCACATTTGAGGCAAACGTAGGCAGCTTTTGTGCACTGTGACCGCCTGTGACTAGACAGATCCGAGCTTCTCCTAAAGGCCTTTCCGCATTGAGTACACTTGTAAGGCATCTCTCCAGTGTGGATCCTCTGATGTTCCAGGAGTTCGTAACGATAAATATAGCACTTGCTACAGTGAGCGCATCTGTGTGCAACCCTTTGCTGCTGAGGGCCAATGGTAGAGCTGGATGATGCAGAATGGAGAGCGGATGTGGAAGGAGCTGGGGAGGTGGCTAAAGCTTGGTCATCCAAAACAGAAAGCTCAACTGCTGTTCCTTCTTCCTTGCTATTGCTCAGATTTGGCAGAACCGTTTCTTCCCGAGAGCAAATCTCAGGTTCCTGTTGGGCTGCAGATACCCAAGTGATTTCTTCCACATCTGTGGTACTCAATGGGAAGCACTCTTGACTGTCATCAGTCAAGGACGAGTTTGTCTCCCTGGTTGAGACAGGGACAGCTAGTGATGAGACGAGCTGTTCTTCTGAGGTAGACGTGTCTATAAAGAGAAAAGACAAATCACTTCATTATGTCCGTGTTGAATTGTTAACCACACTTTCAAGCATTTAATTGAAAGTTGGATTCCATCAAATATTTGCATTTATGCTTGCTATGACATTTTCCTCTCTAAAGTTCAATGTCCCCAAACTCCTATGATTTGGCATTTGACCAAAATGTTTCTGTGAAAATATGCTTCTGAATTTTAATTACGCCAACTGACATTTAAAAAAACAATACCTTTGTCAACATAAACTAACATATTGTCATTTATTTTCAAAGTTAAGGTACGCAGCCCCCCTCCTTATTAAAACAGAAATGCAAACACCAATGGTATGAGAAAGGTGACCAAAAAATAACATTGTAGGGGAGGTCTGGGGGGGGGATCACCCAGGGCCCCACAGAGATTTTTATTTTAACATAAATTAAGTAATCTGTAAGACTCGGAAGAGTACAACAAGTCAAAAAAAAAAAAAAAAAAAAAAAAAAAAAAAAAAAAAACACAGAGAAAAACGTATATTTCCACCGCTCAAGTACATGTTGATGTACAAATTTAAGATGAAATTTAAATTTGCCTCATTTCTTTGCCTGTTTTTTCTGGCTTCAAACTTGAGCCAGGCCCATCTCCGCCTGCACTTGATGCCTGCTTCAAGCAGTGCCACATGAATAGCATCCCCCTCTTTAAACACTCTCATTCTGGATAAGAATTGACGAACATCATTGTCTGTTTCACTTCATTTTTCACTATTACTAACTTCAAAGACTAATCCCAAATGCATCCTCCATGAAAATATTAATTACAGTGTTTTTCTGCTTTTATTGTCCATTCCTGAATTTGAAGTTAGTTAATTCTGTGTTGTGACATAATCCCTAACATCGCTCCGTCGCTTAATACATTTAACATTAACATCCGTAAACTAATTAGGTAATTGTAAGCGCGTTTCCTAATTAATACAAATTGTACTAGCGGATCAACTCTTGTCGCCGAGGTTACGTGTGCTTGGCGGTTCCGCTCAATGCGCAAATACAAAATAGGAGTGCAACAAATACGACACTGGCTGATCTGATGAGCAAAAATGTTGCGTAAACATAAGAGTAGCAAAAGAGGATGTCCACTCCGGAGGTAGGTAGAGTAGCCAAATATTGAACTCAAGAGTACTTTTACTTGAAAATAATGTGACTCAAGTAAAACGTAGTCCTTCCAAAAAATTACTTGAGTAAAAAGTACAGTGAAATAATTACTCAAGTACTGAGTATCTTCAGATTTTTTTTTTACAGAAGCGGAAGTCGTAGTTTCGTGCACGAAATAGTTGATAAATAAGCAATAATTGATCAATAAAAGTAGCGAGCGAGATTTAGATCATTGCAACTAGGCTTTACACGATCAGGATTTTTGGGGCCGATCAAATAAAAAAAAAAAAAAAAAACGATAACAGATCACCGATCTGATCACAAGATGGAGCAATGTGTCTATTTACACGACTTGTTCATTTATTGTATATACTTGTGTACTGTATACTGTATCGATCCTTCCATCCATTTTCTGCACAGCTTTTCCTCACAAGGGTTGCGGGCGTGCTGGAGCCCGTCCCAGCTCAAATTATTCTCTAGCATTTTAGAGAAACGTTAAAACACCAATTACATCTAGGGGGCCTTATATTGCGGCGCACCTTATGTGTGACTTTGATGAGTGCTCCGCTTGACTGACTGGGAGCATTTCCTGGCGACACGCTTCTTATATAGAAGAAAGGCGGACGTGACAGGACAGCATGCGGACGTAAAGGGGGAAGGGTGCGCGTGAAGGAGGACGCTAAAGGCACACCCCCAGGAGGTATATAGTGCCGGGGTGTGCATTGTGCAAAACAACATCGGTTTGGCTAAGGACCCCCGAAAATGGCACCTACGAAGACACACGCTTACCAAGCACAGTTTAAACTGCAAGCTATCAGTTACGTGGAGGAACATGGGAATCGAGCAGCCGCGAGAGAATTCAAGATCACCGAATCCATGGCTCGCAAGTGGAGGAAGCAGGAAAACGAGCTTCGCCAAGTCAAGAAGACGAAGCTGAGTTTGCGCGGAAACAAGGCGAGGTGGCCCGAGTTGGAAGACCAACTCGGGCAATGGATTAAAGAGCAAAGAACAGCCGGGAGAAGCGTCTCCGCAGTCACCATTCGACTGAGGGCAACAACGCTTGTAGAAGAAATGAAAATCGAACATGTTCAAGGAGAGCCGTCTTGGCGCTTTCGTTTTATGAAACGGCGCCATCTATCCATCCGGGCAAGGACTACCGTGGCGCAGCAACTTCCGGCGGATTACAAGGAAAAGATGGCCATCTTCCGCTCCTACTGGAGAAAATGAGAGAGTGGCTGAGTGAGGTGTACATAAAGAGACCGGATGTTTTTATTCCCATGCGTCACCGTCCCTGTTGATCTGTGACTCCATGCGCGCCCATCTCACAGCAAGTGCAAAAAAAAAAAAAAACTTTATTGGCCATCAGATAATTACAGTACTGCGCAACAAGACACGTGACAAGGCTAAAAATAAACTAGCTTTTGGATTCATACATGACGAACATTAGCTCTTCACAAACACACACACACACACACACACACACACAGACATATGTAAGGCGTGTCTTAAAGCATGAGTCTACGTCCCTGCTAATTTTCGTGCGTCACAAACGTGGGACACACAACAAACGAGATCCCTGTACATTGATTGACATGATTTAACTGGCATTATTTTGTTTGTGTTTTTATTTTCTCTTGATGATTATCAACCTGAAAATTACACACTTTTTCAGAATAAAGAAAAAGAAGTATATGGAGTTGACATTGATACAGAAACCTAAATAATGTATCGCAGACTTACCATTGGTGTTCATCTTGGCTAATTTTCCTCTTTGGATTGTGCCTTTGAGCACGACTGTGAAGTCCTTAGCTTCACAAGCATACTGCATGTAGTCTTCTAGCAGTGACGATGCATCATCGCCAATCCAAATTGAGGTCTGTTCAAAAAAACAAACAAAAAAAACAGTATTAATATGCAGCGCTAAAAAAAATTCTAGTGTGCAACAGTGATGATCATGCCTGTTTAAAATCCGGAATAAGCAACAGCTCGTCCAATCTGGAGAAGAACTCAGACACCAAAGTTTCCAGTGCTGTATCAAAGTCTGGCCCATAATGCACAGGGAACTCATTCTGGGAGGTGAGGATGATGAAGGTTAAATTGTGTTGCTGTACCAATTTATTTGAACACATGAAAAATGGACATACACACCTTCAGGAAGTGTTCTCTCCATTCATGGTCATCCACAAGTCTCTGAACCAGTGCAACCAAGTGGTTCTCAAAAGCTTCATTTGTTGGAAGGGCCTGTCACGAATAATAAACACATATCCTCCATAGAACACCAGCCTGACATTATGTGATGCCTATCAATGAAGGACCAACCACTGAGCACACACCTGCTCTGAGCTGCCTGGTAGGATGCTCTCCAATACGGTTTTAACACATTTAACATCCTGATCAGAGCTTAACATCTGTAAAGACATCTGCAATATACAATGACACACCTATTGTTAAAATTATTTATCTGAGCAGGATATTGAAAAGCAGAATTTCCAATTCAATGGCATTAGTATAAGGAACTGTACATTGCCAATGAGTCATTGGAATTGTATTAACTCTAACAAGCACATTTGCCGTAATTTCTTGTCTATAACCCGCACCCCCCCCCCCCTCCCAAAATGGCCATTATACATAGGTATAGGGGAAAATGGACAAAAACTTTCCCATCTTATAAGTGTATGCCGCCATCTAGGTTATGAAAAAGCTGTACACTTTTATCCCAAAATGCCACCGCCCCCTAGTTGTTATGAGAAAGGTGTACACTTTCATTCTCATATGCCACCATCACCTAGTGATTATAAAAAGGTGTAGCCTACACTTTCATTCCAGTACGTACGTATGACTGCATGTATGTACAGTTGTGCTCATAAGTTTACATACCCTGGCAAAATTTGTGAAACGTTGTTGTTTTTTTATATGACTGATGGCTGAACAACCATCATCATTAATTTCTTTATGGTTATGTTTTGTTTAGTGCTAATGCTTATCAGAAATGCTTGACCATCTAATTTTATTCCGATTAAAATTAAATGTATTTCGCCTGGCCTTTTATGTTTTCTTGAAAGAATTGTACACCTTACAAATTCTACTTGGGAAATCAAACATGAGCACAACTGTGTTTTTTCTCATTTACTAAATAAAAGTCGGGCTGTGAACTTTCAAAATAAGAGCAAGTAAATAAAAAGAAAGTATTACGTATTCAAATAAAGTGCTTCACTTCAGAATAATTATTTGAAAAAAACTAACATACAGATAATACTTTGTTTTTATCATATGGGTAAAAGCAAATTCATGTATTATAAAAATACATTATACATAGGTAGAAGGGTTTTCCAGAATTTTGAGGTCAATTTGGGGGTGCGTATTATACATGGGCACGCATTATACACGAGAAATTAGGGTACTTCTTAACATGTGGTCATGATCATCATTACCTTTATTTTCAATCCCAGAGTAATCAGCTTCCTCTGTCTGTGAGTCAATATATCAGGGATGGCTTCATTCACCAAGGAAATAAACTCCACCACTCTCCCATAATGCTTTGTGCTCCGCAAATGAACCACCTTCCACATGACGGCAGACATCAACCGCAGAGGTGGGACCAGGAGCCTTAGCGAAGGCAAAGGCAGCGGACGTTCTGACCAGCCAAAGAAGCGTTGTCAACAAACAGGTACAGTCAGATACACTATTCACGCAAAGTCAGGAAAATTCTTCTGGGTAAAATTTCAGGATGGATGCAAAATGCACTATTATAACCTTTGCAGGTTATTGTTAGCGAACAACAAATTGTGTGACAAATTGTGCAAAAAGTACCAATCAACGTTGGACTGTTGGAAATGTGCATTCAAAAATGTTTAGGTCAAATTAAGTTCCCCTGTAAAGGCATTTTTGGTTCATCCTGAAATGTCACTGGGAAGACAAATATCCCGAACATTTTGTGAGTAGTGTATGAAGGACATCAAGTAGATAAATATGACCAGTTACATGATATCAGACAAAACTTCATTCATTTTTTTAGGTCAATTAGGATTACCACAATTATTTCTATTTGCTGAATGCCAGAATTTTTTTAGTCATATATATAATTGACAATATGGGTAACATTCATTGGCACGTTTTTAGCCATCTTCTTCTTTTCCTTTTTTTTTTTTTTTTTTCCGTAGGTGTGAATGTGAGTGCGAATGGTTGGTTGTTTCAATGTGCCCTGCGATTGGTTGGCGACCAGTTCAGGGTGTACCCCGCCTCCCGCCCGAAGATACCTGGGATAGGCTCCAGCAAGCCCGCGTGAGCATAAGCGATAAAGAAAATGGATGGGATGGATGGATAATGCATTAATGTTTTATTTGTTACTAATTTATTTTCTGGTTGTTCTTTGAAGTTATATTTAAAGTTGAGTGTTGATAGTTGAATCAACACAACGTTTTGAAATCAATGAATAATCGTGTTAATGGATTGATGATACATGATTTTAATATCAATCAAAATGATCGTGATTATTATTTTTTTCCATACTTGCCCAGCCTTAATTAGTGTAGTGTCCCCTTCCCACTGCGAAGCAAACCCAAACAAACTTGTCAGATCATAGAGCCAATAGCACTCACCATAAATACATTGAAAAATGTACAGCTAATCTATATGATCGGTATTGGCAGATCTCACTCATGGAATATCGGAATCGAAAACCCTGATCGGAGCACTTTCGCCATCGTGTGCACAACATCAAGACACAAGATAAAGCATTGTTGGAACGTCAGTGCTAAGTAAATATTTGAATAATTTGATTAATTGGTGCAACTGTAATGAATACCTTGATTTTAGTGAGGCTAGTAGAGTTATAACCATGAATCCAACTGTACTAATAATTTCTTAAAGGGGCTCCAATATAAAGATGCTAAACACTAAATAATCAATAACACTTAACATACTATATCATGAATATACGGGGGCCAATACACGTTCTGACAGGGCCACCACAACTTGGTTCGTGTTAAAAACCCTTAACGTCGGACGCTGTTGCACGTTTATAAATTGTGAGTCAACCCCTTTGGACGCTTAATCGCCCTTATCGTCAGTGCGTTAGAAACCTGTACAAACATCCATCCATCCATCCATTTTCTGAGCCGCTTCTCCTCACTAGGGGTCGCGGGCGTGCTGGCGCCTATCCCAGCTGTCAGCGGGGTACACCCTGAACTGGTTGCCAGCCAATCGCAGCGCACATACAAACAGACAACCATTCGCACTCACATGCACACCTACGGGCAATTGAGAGGCTCCAATTTATGCATGTTTTTGGGATGTGGGAGGAAACCGGAGTGGCCCACGCAGGCACAGGGAAGAACATGCAAACTCCACAGAGGCGGGGCCGGGGATTGAACCCGGGTCCTCAGAACTGTGAGGCTGACGCTCTAACCAGTCTCCACCGTGCAGCCCCCTGTACAAACAATGACATTAAAATAAAAATAAAATAAAAAAATCGAAACAAAGGTTAAACTTTACCCATTTGACTCCAGCGAAGGAACACAATGTTTCGCGTAATGTCTCTCTATTTAAATTGTTTCCCCAACAATCTCGTTCTGCGCTATCTATCTGTTCCCTTGCCTCGACTGACAGTAACAACAACTATTTCCTGTGTCCTGAGTCGCCGTTCGTCTTCTTCGTCTTCTTCGTCTTCTTCTTCGTCGTCGTCTTCTTCATCTTCATCGTCATCGTCTTCTTCTTCTTCTTCTTCTTCTTCTTCTTCTTCTTCTTCTTCTTCTTCTTCTTCTTCTTCTTCTTCTTCTTCTTCTTCTTCTTCTTCTTCTTCTTTTCCTTCTTCTCCTTCTCCTTCTTCTCCTTCTTCTCCTTTGTGTTTTATAAAGGTTGGTAAGAAAGTTCTGGATGTATTACAGCCACCTACTGGTATGGAGTGTGGATTATAACCCATTTCCACTATATACTGTATTTCAATCCCAGGCGTCGAAACCATGTTGGGAGAAGGAAAAGACGAAAATGAGAAGTTTTGTTTTGACAGTAAGTCAGGAAGCAGAAGAGTTGGAACTGGAGAAATTTGGTACTAGCCCGACAGTCCCAATACCAATAATACCACCATGGATACTTCCAGAGGCAAAATTGGAAAATGAGGAATGTGAATGGTTGTTTGTTTGTATGTGCCCTGCGATTGGCTGGCGACCAGTTCAGGGTGTACCCTCCTTTCACCTGTAAGAACCTGTGAGTTGACATCTTAATCCAACCTGTGTTATTGTTAGTTGTCCCAGCAAAAGCAATTCAAGCCTGTAGCGTGCCTATGGAATTTATTTGTGAATAAACACCATATGACGTGCACGTTAGTTAACTGGTGTACGGAGTTGCTGTGCCGGCACACTGAGGAAGGGTAGGCCCTGCCCCCTTGCAGCCTTACAATGTATACATTTAATATACATACTCCATATTCCATAACAATAAGGGTTTACATATACCTAAAGATAATAATTACACCAGCCGCCACTCATCGGACTTTTAATTAATTTCAATCAGAAAATGTTTTAGGGCGTATGTCGCTTCCTCGCGTTTTTTTTTTTTTTTTCTTTACCAATTGCTGGTTTGCGGCGTCCATTCAACGTGATATTGACCTTATTGAGCACCACGTGCCGGGGGGGTCTGGCAGCGGGCCAAGTCTCCTCCCACTTCAGCGGCAAACGCCAAGAGGCGACGGTTTTGGACCTGTTCGACACCCCTGCATTGCAGGTACTGGTTGTTGCTGGCAGTTTCAAGACTCCCCCATAACCCTTCAAAAGACCAACAGGTGCATGTTTCTCCGGGAACCTGTGCAAATGTGGTGGTTACGCAGACAGTTCTCAGGAATGTTTCACGCCCCTTCCTCGAACACTGTTACCACTGTCTCATAAAATAGACATATTCATGGCATGTAGCAAAAGTTCATCTCAATACTTTGCTATATAGCCTTTGTTGGCAATGACAGAGGTCAAATGTTTACTGTAAGTTTTCACACAGTGTTGCTGGTATTTTGACCCAGATCTCCTCTAGAGCAGTGATGTTTTGGGGCTGTCGCTGGGCAACACAGACTTTCAACTCCCTCCAAAGATTTTCTATGGGGTTGAGATCTGGAGACTGGCTCGGCCACTCCAGGACCTTGAAATGCTTCTTACGAAGCCACTCCTTCGTTGCCCCGGCGGTGTGGTTGGGATCATTGTCATGCTGAAAGACCCGGCCACGTTTCATCTTCAATGCCCTTGCTGATGGAAGGAGGTTTTCACTCAAAGTCTAACGATACATGGCCCCATTCATTCTTTCCTTGACACGGATCAGTCGTCCTGGCCCCTTTGCAGAAAAACAGCCCCAAAGCATGATTTTCACAGAAGGTATGGTGTTCTTTGGATGCAACTCAGCATTCTTTCTCCTCCAAACACGACAAGTTGAGTTTTGACCAAAAAGTTCTATTTTTGTTTCATCTGACCATATGACATTCTCCCAGTCCTCTTCTGGATCATCCAAATGCTCTCAAGCAAACTTCAGACGGGCCTGGACATGTACTGGCTTAAGCAGGGTGACACGTCTGGCACTGCAGGATTTGAGTCCCTGGTGGTGTTGTGTGTTACTGATGGTAGCCTTTGTTACTTTGGTCCCAGCTCTCTGCTGGTCATTCACTAGGCCCCGCCCCCCCGTGTGGTTCTGGGATTTTTGTCCCCACGGGGTGAGATCTTGCATGGAGCCCCAGATCGAGGGAGATTATCAGTGGTCTTGTATGTCTTCCATTTTCTAATAATTTCTCCCACAGTTGAGTTCTTCACACCAAGCTGCTTTCCTATTGCAGATTCAGTCTTCTCAGCTTGGCGCAGGTCTACAATTTAGTTTCTGGTGTCCTTTGAGAGAGCTCTTTGATCTTGGTCGCAGCGTAGTTTGGAGCGTGACTGTGTCTTTTATACCGATAACGAGTTCAAACAGGTGCCATTAATCCAGGTAACGAGTGGAGGACAGAGGAGCCTCTTAAAGAAGACGTTACAGGTTTGTGAGAGCCAGAAAGCTTGCTTGTTTGTAGGTGACCAAATACTTATTTTCCACCATAATTTGCCAATAAATATTTAAAAAAAAAAAAACCCAAAACCAGACAATGTGATTTTCAGTTATTTTCTTTTCTTCTTCTCATTGTGTCGCTCATAGGCGAGGTATACCTATGATGAAAATTTACAGGCCTCTCTCATCTGGGAGACTTTGCACAATTGGTGGCTGACTAAATACCTTCTTTTTTTGCCCCACTTTGAATCTCCTGGTGGTGGCAGTGTACTCTCTCTTTCGCAGTGCTGTGAGGGCTTCTGATGGAATGTATTTGACGATACGGTACTGTGCTGTAACTTGAACGGTTGTCCGATATTTAGAATCATTTATCGTACAGTCTGATCAAAACCATTTATCAACAAAAATGGAGATCGGTAGGAACCAGTCTGAGCATCTCACAGTCATATCATTCTCTCACAAGATTAATTAAATGGCTATAGTATATACTGTATTTGTTTTGATTACAAGTAAATTATATGTCTGAAATAATAAAAATTGTTGTTGCTGTTTGGTTAAAAAAAAAAAAAAAAAGGGAACTGGATAGAGCTAATCCAACATTACATTTGTCCACTATGATTATATTTTAAAGCAACGTACAATTGTGCCGATGCACAGTAGAAGTTGCAACACGGTGATGGTAGAGCACACGAAATGCAGATGATCTGTAAGGCATTTAATTAATGTTCATATCTATGCTAATGCAATTTCTCATTAAACATAGTGCATTTTTAATCTCCGCCACATGTCTAAATGGCTAAAAATCTCATCAATTACAGAGTCATTTTTCATTCACGTCAGAACTTTCTGGCACTTCACCTACAAACCAAATGAAAGTAGTCTGGATGAAGAAGTATAGTGCGTCTGTGCGTATCCGTGTGTTTGTGTTTGTGTGTATGCACTGTATGTATGTGTGTTTGTGTGGGAGCTCATTTATGTCACTATTTGGATACTGTACGTGTGTGTGTGTGTGTGAGAGAGAGAGAGAGTTTGGATTTGTGTTCATGTCCTGTGAGTGTGTAATTAAAAAAAAAAAGAAAAAGGTCTTTTTTTTTTTTTTAACACACAGATTATCCCTCCATCCCAGCTGGTCAGAGTTGGATTTGACCACCCCGACAACCACAGAGAGGAAATCTCTTTGGGTCTAAATCCAAATTGGCACCCTTGATGATTTTTCCCCAAACCAAAAATGTGGGAGCACAATTCAGATTTATTATTATTAAAAAAAAAATAAATAAAAAAAAACTCTCACGTGATGTGGTTTCACAGATGTCTTGAAGATGTAATCATATGATGAAGACATAAATTAAACATATTCTATGTACAGTAATGCAAAGTACGACAATGACACGTAAAGCTTTCAAATAAGCACTTGGACATATGCCAAGCAATGACCTTGCAAAGAATTTCACAGTACAATTATTAGTATTTTAAAATCTTAAGTGGATGTTTTAGCTTTTAAACACGGGTGAATTATAAATGTTTCGATTCAATCCGATCCCTAATTTTCCCAGAATATTCCGGCAAACAGTGTCGAGAGGCGATCGTACTGCGTTTACTGAGGTATTAAAAACAAATTCAAGCTTGAAAGGGCAACACACTCACAAGGACAGAAAGCTGTGCTGATTCAGCAGACTCGTGCACATCTGTCTTGTTTTCCCCCTCTCAGAGAGAGATTTGTAATGAGGTCAAATAAGATAACTGGTTCCTCATGGGCAAATCATCCCCAAGAAAAGCAAATGCAGAGGAAGAAAATGTATACGGCGGAAATAAGCGCTTGACAAAGCCAAGCAATTAACCTCGCTTGATTAATATTCCTAAATGTCAGCGTTAACAAAAACCTTTGTCACTCTGCTGCTTTCGCCGCGGTGACATTTGGAAAACCCAGAAATATGGAAGATATGTGTTATTACATTTAGTAAAGACAATCTAAATGTAATACAGACGAGCAGGTTCTTAAGGAAAATGTTTTGTATCAAAATGAGCACGTTATGTGTTTATATAATTTAATCGAATATTGTGTGGTTGTCATGCATGTCACTTAAGTAATATTTCATTATATATACTGTACATATAAATATAATTACAAAATGTTTAAAAATGTCTCTTATATGTACAACTGCCATGTTTTTTTGTTTTGTTTTGTTTTTTTTACATCATTAATATTACAAAATTAGCTCTTAATGCATCCGTGCTTCTCCACCTGCTTCCAAGCGTCAAATGAAATGGTATAAAGAGATTCAGAGAAGTGTGCGGACAACAGTCAAAATCAGGCACATGATTTAGTAATTATTACACGCAGCTCTTTTTTGTATTGGGCGCACAAACTGACCTCATGATGTGCATCGCGAGAGAAACTAAAATTACTTTGGGTCACAAAATTGTTATTAATACCATTTCCTTAGATTTCTGAGTTAGCCGTTGGCTGAATCAATTTTAAATCGATTCCCTTGGGATTTCATCCAGTATAGTGGGCAGTATTAAGCCTAGCAGTTGACTGAGGGCTGTGTTCTCCCTGTGCTTGCCCCCACATTTCCAAAAACATGTACAACCCCAGTTCTAATGAAGTTGGGACGTTGTGTTAAACATAAATAAAAATAGAATACAATGATTTGCAAATCACATTCAACCTATGTTTCATTGAATACACTACCAAGACAATATATTTAATGATCAAACTGATAAACGTGATTGTTTTTAGCAAATTTTAATTAATTTAGAATTTTATGGCTGCAACACCTTCCCAAAAAGCTGGGACAGGGTCATGTTTACCACCGTGTTACATCACTTTTTCTTTTAACAACATTCAATAAACGTTTGGGAAACTGAGGACACTAATTGTTGAAGCTTGTAGGTGGAATTCTTTCCCATTCTTTGTTGATGTACAGCGTCAGCGGTTCAACAGTGCAGGGTCTCCGTTGACGTATTTTATGCGTCATAATGCGCCACACATTTTCAATGGGAGACAGGTCTGGACTACAGGCTGGCCAGTCTAGTACCCACACTCTTTTACTACGAAGCCACGCTGTTGTAACATGTGCATAATGTGGTTTGGCATTGTCTTGCTGAAATAAGCAGGTGGCGTCCATGAAAAAGACATTGCTTGGATGGCAGCATATGTTTCTCCAAAACCTGTGTGTACCTTTCAGCATTAATGGTGCCTTCACAGATGTGTAACTTACCCATGCCATTGGCACTAACACAGCCCCATACAGATGCTGGCTTTTGAACTTTGCGTCCATAACAGTCCGGATGGTTATTTTCGTCTTTGGCCCGGAGGACACGACGTCCACAATTTCCAAAAACAAAGTAGAACGCTTTTCTACTTTTCATCAGTCCATCTTAGATGAGCTCGGGCCCAGAGATGCTGGTGGCGTTTCTGGGTGTTGTTGATGAATGGATTTTGCTTTGCATAGTAGAGTTTCAGGTTGCACTTACGGATGTAGCGTCGAACTGTATTTACTGACATTGGTTTTCTGAAGTGTTCCTGAGCCCATGTGGTGATATCCTTTACACATTGATGTCGGTTTTTGATGCAGTGCCGCCTGAGGGATCGAAGCTCACGGGCATTCAATGTTGGTTTTCGGCCTTGCCGCTGACATGCAGTGATTTCTCCAGAGTCTCTGAACCTTTTGATGATATTATGGACCGTACAGGATGAAATCCCTAAATTCCTTGCAAATGTACGTTGAGGAACATTGTCCTTAAACTGTTCGACTATTTTCTCACGCACTTGGTCACAAAGAGGTGAACCTCGCCCCATCTTTGCTTGTGAATGACTGAGCAATTCAGGGAAGCTCCTTTTCTACCCAATCATGGCACGAACCTGTTCCCAATTAGCCTGTTTACCTGTGGGATTTTCCAAACACGTGTTTGATGAGCATTCCTCAACTTTCTCAGTCTTTTTTGCCACCTGTCCCAGCTTTTTTGGAACGTGTTACAGCCATAAAATTCTAAGTTAATGATTATTTGCTAAAAACAATAAAGTTGATCAGTTTGAACATTCAATATCTTGTCTTTGTAGTGTATTCAATTAAATATCGGCTGAACATGATTTGCAAAACATTGTATTCTGTTTTACTTATGTTTAACACAAGGTCCCAACTTCATTGGAATTGGGGTTGTATTATAAGAGGTAAGCCATTGCTTCTTTTCTGGTATCATACACTCAGTAACCACAACAGTAGGCACACCTGCTAATGGAATCAAATGATTGTTCTGACTCTCAAAATGCACTGCATAGAGGTGTTTGTAATATTTTGATGACAGTATTTACCTAATGACCTCTGAGTATGATGCATATCTTCTACATCAGTGTTTCCCAACCGTTATTGAGCCAAGGCACCCATTTTACATTGCAACAATCTCACGGCACCAAACAAAAATGTCACAAACAGTATTAATACTGAAATGATGATCTTTTCTCATTTCACTTCAAACATTAACTACCCAGTGTGAAATGTGGGCCTGTTTAAATGAATACAAAGCTGATATAGAAGCCATGACTTATTCTGTTGTATGAATGTCTATTTTACTTTCTCCCACTGAACGGAAGAGCATTCAATTGTTCTGCCTGTCACTATATGTCGCTGCCATAAATAGATGTACAAAGATATATTTGCAATAAATAAATAATTTTCCATTAAAAATAAGTGGAATTTGTATTTGTGTTTGTATGAATTTGTTTGTATGATTCAGATTAAAATAGGCAAATCTATTTGACCAAGATTTGCTTGAAGCATATTTCTTTGCGGAGAAAATCAAACCTGCCCCACACAACCTGATCTCAAAGAAAAGTTTCCTCATACTTTTCATGAGGCTCCCCAAGTTCAGAGTCTCTGGCTAATAATCCGATGACATCCGAGAGGTCACTGGCTGCCCTGGTCACGCTGTCATAAGAAGGTGGTGAGGACATTAGAGAGCCCTCTGTTGTCTCTGGAAACTCCCCTCCCACAGGCCCATAGTGATGGATCATAGTTGCTATGAGCCCCTCTGTCTCTGGAGCATTTTCCACATCGACTGCAGTCTCATAGTTGATTTGTCGGTAAAGGTAAGAGGCCTGCTTCATCTGCCGGCGCACCAGATGCCTCCTGTAACACCTCTGAATGATGATGGCCGACACCCCCTCCAGTTTGTGTCTCAGTGTGGAAGTGATGGGCTCGTGAGAAATCTTGGAGGGGTTGGTCATCATGAACTTCTCCTCCATTTGCTGTTTGAGGGCATCCATCTCCCCCGACTCTCCCAGGACCCGCTTTGTGAAGGCAAACAAGATATCCAGGCAGTGGATTCTATCGCCACTGACCATGGGGAGGTCCATAGAGATCAATTTGATCTTGTTGGGCTTGGCGATGCGCAGCGGCTCCGACAGAGTGTCGGCAAAACTCGACAGCATGGAGAACTCGATGAACTGTGTGGCCTCTGAATCAAACTTCTCCCAAACCTCGTAAAACATCTCAAAGTCATCTTCGCTCAGAGGATCTGTACTCTCCTCTGTGGCGACGCTGAAGTTCTCCAGAATGATCGCAATGTACATATTGACAACAATGAGGAAAGAGATAATGATGTAGCTTACAAAGAACGCTATCCCCACTGAGGGGCTGCCACAGTTACCTCGAGTATTTGTGCCAGTATTGACAAAATTAACATTGCACTCATCTGGGGAGCTGGACATTATTGGGCTCAGAAGGTTGTCCCAGCCGGCCGAGGTACTGATCTGGAAAAGGCAGATCATACTATTCCCAAAGGTCTCGAAGTTAAACATGTCATCGATTCCGTCTTGTTTTTTCACATAGGCAAAGTTTGCCATGCCAAAGATAGCGTAGATAAACATGACAAGGAAAAGCAGGAGGCCAATGTTAAACAGCGCCGGCATGGACATCATTAAGGCAAACAGTAAAGTCCGTATTCCTTTGGCTGCACGTATAAGTCGAAGTACACGTCCTATCCTTGCCAGGCGGATGACTCGAAACAGGGTCGGAGATACAAAATACTTTTCAATGATGTCAGCGAGAACAATCCCTGTAATGAGAGGCAGAAATACAGAATGTTCTCATAGAACTGAAATGTATCTTTTTTAAATGAATGAAATGACTGAATTCAATGACCCCACCTCTACCTACCTACAATGGAGAGAATAATCACCACAAAATCAAAGATGTTCCATGCGACTGTGAAGAAATAACAACGGAGGGCAACGATCTTAATCAGGCATTCCGTTGTAAAGATGACAATGAAGACCAAATTAATCTTGTTAAGAATGGACTCCATGCGGTCTGACTGCTCGTCCGTCTCCACCATCATTGTTAGCATGTTGACGATGATCAGCATCATGATCATGATGTCAAAGGCTTGCTTGGACACCAGATCGAAGAAGAACGCTTGGAGAATGTTCTGAGTTGCAGAAAGACAAACAGAATCGGTAACTGATCGAGAGTCCTCACTGAGACGGAGATAATAATGCTCATTTTTTTTACTGACACTGTCAAAGAATAAGGTAACAATACGTGTAGTATTTTACTGGTTTATAGTGGTGTTGAACTTGCATCTGACAGTGAGCTGTTTTGGTTGCCCTATTTAACCAGACGCGAAGCTTGAAATATTACATTTGATTCATTAAAAACATCTCTGTATGATGTAGTGCACGTCTATGTACTACTAATTTCAAATTACAATTATGAGTATATGGATAATGAATACATATTAATGAATACATTTCAAAGAAAAGCAACTTTATTATCTCCCAAGTTTTCAATCCGGTTCTTGTAGATTGGGCTATAACTGTATTGACACTCGAGAACGAATGTTAAAATTCTGCACACATGTAAATATTAAAATTAATATTATTGAGGAATGGTAGCGATACTTTACCGCTGGTCTTGGTATTGGCTTTTGTGGCTTTTTACTCCCTAACTTCTTCATAGCATTGTAGTATTTCTTCTGTTCCTCTGTCATGAAAATGTCCTGTCCACCTAAGTATAATCAAACATACCCCCTGACATTATTTTTGAAAGACAGCAACATTCAAAACATGAAATACAGTAGAACCTCTACATTTCCTGTTAGACAACAGCTCAGCTGTGTGTCTATATGGTTGTTGTTGTTTCTTTTAAATATGTTTTTTTTTTTTTTTTGAAATGTAACACCGCCACAGAAGGGTACCGGTAAGAGTGACCATTAAAAACATCTGATGATGACCATAAAACTGGGTCTTATTGTGATGATGACGTTTCAGTGCACACGTTATTGTTTTGAAACAAATTATGGCAGCACTTCTTTCTTCAACTTCTCTTGACAATTGTATGACAGTTAAGGATGTCAAGATCTTGCAAAACATTGTCTATACTGTTAAGAATATTTTTTTTTAACCAAAAACATTTGAACAAGTCAGAGGTGAGTTGTTGTCGATGTTAGCGGTTCCACCGTAGAGCACTTGTAAACAATACAATTCACTTTGTTTAACAATGTGTTGCACGCTTGCACGAAAAAGTATGTCAACCATTTGGAATGTCCTGGATTATTTGCATTAATTGGTCATGAAATGTGATCCGATCTTCATCTATGTTAACAACAATTACAACATGCACAGTCTGCTTAAAGTAACACCACACAAACAACGACCTGCACAACGGACAGGAGGAAGTTTGGACAATTCTTCTTTACAAAAGTGTTACGGTTCACCAATATTCTTGGGATGTCTGGTGTGAATCGCTTTCTTGAGGTCATGCTACAACTGCACAGTCAGGTTGGTCAGCGCTCTGACTGGGCAACTCCAGAAGTCATATTTTCTTCTGTTGAAGCCATCCTGTTGTTGAATTACTTCTTTCCTTTCAATGTTGCACGGTGTGTCCAATAAAAACATGAAAACATAATTGTTTGTGGGGTATTAGATTAAGCAGACTGGGTCACATGCAAGTCACAATAATACTCATCTTTCTTTTCTGCTGATTGAAATTATCAATAATGACGCCGATGAAGAGGTTGAGGGTGAAGAAGGAGCCAAATATGATGAAGACAACAAAGTAAAGGTACATGTAGATGTTGATTTCTCTGATGGGTTGCTCCTCCACCTGAAACCCAAAAGTTCATCAAGTTCAAGTCAGATGATTACAGTTCGGTTTCTGATTTTTAGTCTGTGGGAGTTACTGTGACACACTTACTCCTCTCGAATCAACAGCTGCATGCATTATTTCCATCCAACCTTTAAACGTTGCCTGTAATGCAACATTAGTCCACATTATTGTCCGGACAATGCCTTGTGCCATGACCATTGATGTTTTTAATGAGAAAAGAGTGTTTGGAATCAGAAAGGTGATGAATCATTACGCTCATGTTAGGTTAAATGGAAAGTGTAAATTGTGTAAATATGTGAATGTGAGCGTGAATGGTTGGTCTATGTACAGCAGGGTGGACCACACCCCTCACCTAAAGTCTGTTAGGATAGGCTCCAGCTGACCTGTGACCTTCGACAGGAGTAGGTAAGTTGTAAATGGATTTTGAATGGATTTTTAACTGTACTGGATTTTGTCAGATGCACAAGTGCCTCATGCTGTGGCCAGTGAGAGATTCTATATTCTGCTCTCCGTGAGTATTCTCTGAAGTTGAAATGATGCTCCGCAAGAAACTTACCACTTGTAGAAGGGAAAGGTAGCCCAGACCCACGTTGTCAAAGTTGACCTTCACTTTTGTCCAGTAGTACTGAGTGTCATTCATGGCCAGACAGTCTGATTTATTGTTGACTATTATGAAACTGTGGATGAAGCCTGTTCTGTTCACACACTTTCCGAACTTTCCCGCAAACAGGTTGACTCCCATGATGCTGAAGATAAGCCAGAAGATGAGGCACACCAGCAGCACATTCATGATGGAGGGGATGGCTCCAATCAGAGCATTCACTACCACCTGGTGAGCAACACAGAGAAGACAATGCAAGACAAACCAGGACTACCATATTCATTTCCGCTCATTACGGTAATCAATATACACGCATGCACATGTGATGTAGTTGTCGACGCGGTGGTAGCAGGGTGTTATTTGTGTTTGACGATATGCCCATGTGCCTCATACATATCGTTGTAATGCCCGTTCGTTGTGGCAACAAACGCTCACCGTCAGTCCTGCAGTGTACGGGGCAGGCAGGGTGCATAGTCGTTCACTTGCATCAAAACGGGGCCAAATTTCAGTGAGATGAGAATAAAACTAAATAGTACAGTATAATAGTATATCTTTTGTGACACAAATCCTGGATGTTAACGTTTCTGAAAATGTTTTTTTTTTTTTTTTTTTTTTTCTCCTGCAAATGATGATGTTGCTCTTTGCGTGGTATAGAGATGCGGTATGTAGCAGTCTTGTTTTTGGTCTCACCCGCATGCCCTCAAATCTGGATAGAGCTCTGAGAGGCCGCAAAGCCCGGAGGGTCCTCAGCGATTTGATTGCAGCAAAGTCGGAATAACCCAGTGAGTTTGCCACCAGGCTTATTAGGGATACCTACAATAGCAATTGAAATGTGTTTGGAGTTTTGAGTCTCATAAGATACAAATGTGGTCAACACAAAGTAGCCAAGCGCTTGAATGTCGAGCTAGAGAAAAAAAAACAAGAATCATCTCTCGAAAGCTCTCGTTTGGGGGAAAAAAATGACAAGAACAATTTTGAGTTTCCGTGATTCTGGGACATTCCACAGTTAGGAAAACACAACAATATAGAATTTGTGAGGCTTAGATTTGGTTTGGTTGTTGAACCATCGTTTAGAACATTTAGACCTCCACTCTATTCTACATCCAAAACAGACAAAACAAAATGACATTCCGCTGTTGAATGACCCTTGAGTGATTCAATGAAAATGGAAGGATGCCAATGAGACTAAAGATGGCAAAACACAGACAAGTATGCATATATGTGCACAATGTGTCCATGCATGCATACCCAGCTATATATGCATATAACATATGGATATATATCAAATAGAGTGAGTTTTATAAAGAATGTTTAACAAATTAGCCAAATTTGTTACCAATTTGAGCTAATGGGGTTTTTTTTTTTTTTATAACAATTTAGCACTCAGAACGTCCCGACGGTCTGAATTTCTTTATAAAAGTCTATTTACGAATGTGTTTGTCCAACATATCTAAAGAAGATACTCAAGGTTAATAGTCTAAACAGAACAAGGGGTGTCTTGCACTCCCAATTTCAAGCAGAAAAACAATAAAAAGCACAAAGAGAAGTAATCATGGAAAGATGCAATTTTTTTAGCGAGTAAAAAATTGTACAAATCAATCATGCTAAACAAACAGAAAATCAGTTAAACGCTAATTGAAATTGTACAATGTCCAAATCTCTAACTATTTTAATGTTTACCACGATGAATAGGCTAAACTGATCAGGATAGATCTTCTGTAGATAAACCTTACAGTATGCAGAACTGCAATTGTTTTGATATAAAAGCCAAAGTCGTGAAGTCTCATCAAATGATGAATTGAGGAGGATTTAGTGCTGTCATGAGAAATGCCTTCTTGGAAACAATTGGCTTTTGATATCATAACAAATTGCAAAGTGAAAAAAAAAAAGATACTTGTGATGCAGATGCGAGCTTCATTTCTGGAGCTCATACTTACCTGGGACCTGCTACCTACAACTTACCCTAACAATAGAGCGGTCTGTAGCAATCTGTGTAACAGCAGGTAAAATCAGAGGAAGTCAAGGCAGGCCACGGGCTGCTTGTCTCGCAGCAGTTTGGTTGGCGGCACAACCCTATTTATTTATTTATTTTTAAACCCACAATGCACATGTTCAAAAAACTTTCAAATGACTGCATCTCTTTTGGAGAAATACTGAAATTGTGGACCAAATGCTGCTGTGAGAGCAAAACATTGGGGGGGGGGAAAAAAACAGAGCAGAAGAATTCTGGTAAATCAATTTAGGTCTTAAAATCCCTGAAAAGTAGTAATAGTCAACGATCTGACAATTACCACTGTAAAACACTCAAAACATGCATACTGCAATAGAAATTCAGCCTGGGACAGGGTTTAACTCAAATTATATTTCGTACACAGCATTTTTATTCACTTACATCCACAATGAGAAAGTCGAGCCAGCACCAGTAGTTGGTGAAATACTTCTTGAAGCCATATGCAATCCATTTAAGGAACATCTCCAGCACAAAGATGTAGGAGAAGACCTTGTCTGAATACTCCAACATCACTTTTATGACTTTTCTCTTCTCAATGTAGATATCCTCGAATGCCTGCAGTCAAGAGAAAGCAGTCTGAGGTGCTGTCAAAAGCTACAACATTAGGTACACCTTCGGAAAATCTAACATGAACCAATACAAAACCTATTATAAAAATAATTGCTTCTGCAAAGACTCAGTATATACTGTGAAATTATGTTTAACGTTGTGGTAATGTGGTGTAGAATTGCACTGTATCATCTTTGATGTTTGTCATAGAGCGGCTGGATGTCCCACAGCACTAGTGGCAAACAACAGTATTGTGTCAACAAATGAAACCAAAGTTGAGTTTTTTAGAAGGAACACAAGATGCTCTGTGTGAAGAGAAAAAAGGCAGAGCACACTACCATCAAAACCTCATTCCAACTGTGAAGTATGATGGAGGGGCACCACGGTTTGGGGCTGCTTTACTAGCTCAGTAGTATCAGTAAGAACTTTAGCTTTAGCTCCTGAACCCCTAACAGTAGATAAATTCAATGATTTTGCTTGCTATTTTCGTGAAACAAATTACAATCCATCAGGTTAAATATCAGCACAAATCAGCAAAATGATAAAATGATACTACATCTGAAGCCACCCAAGAAATACTCTATTACCATGTCAGAATTTGATACAGTTGACCAGAAAATTGGGGAGAAAACGGTTCAGCAGCTGAAACCATCAACGAGCTGTCTTGACTCAATACCATCTGATATTTTCATAGCTATTGTGAAGTCTGTGCTAGCTGATTTGCAGCTAATAATCAACTCCTCACTTCAGTCAGGCGAGTTTCCTAATTAAAGTAGCTGCCATTTAGCCTCTCTGTTAAAAAAACCCCAAAGACCAGGTCTGAAACCTTGGTGTACTGATAGATTCCGCTTTGACTTTCAACAGTCATATAAAATCAATTACTAAAACTGCCTTCTACCATCTGAAGAACATATCCAGAGTGAAGGCTTGCATGTGCCAAGCAGACCAGGAGAAGCTCATCCATGCTTTTATCTCAAGTAGACTTGACTATTGTAATGGTCTTCTGCCAGGACTCCCCAAAAAGAGCATTAAACAACTGCAGCTCATTCAGAATGCTGCAGCTCGGGTTCTGACCGGAACAAAGAGGTCATAGCATATTACTCCAATTCTAAAGTCTTTACACTGGCTCCCAGTTAGCTTTAGAATAGATTTTAAAGTTCTGCTACTGGTCTATAAATCACTAAATGGTTTAGGTCCTGAATACATGAAAGAAATGCTAATAGAATATAAACCCAGTAGGGCTCTGAGATCGACAGACTCTGGTCAAATAGTGGAGCACAGAGTCCAAAGCAAACATGGTGAAGCAGCATTTCGCTATTATGCTGCACACAAATGGAATACGTTGCAAACAGAAGTGACGTCAGCCCCAAGTGTGAATGTTTTTAAATCCAGGTTAAAACCTCTTCTTTTTTCTCATGCTTTTTAGAGCATTTCCACTTTTAAATGATATTTCGTGCACTGTACGCTGTTTTAATTGTACTTTTATCTTTTCTCTCTCTTTGTTTTAAATGTTCACTAGCTGTTTTTCATTCTTTGTTTTTAAATGTGTTCAATCACGTAGAGCACATTGAGATACCTTGTGTATGAAATGCACTGTATAAATAAACGTGCTTTGCTTTGCTTTAAATATATACTTGCCTTTCATCATCCAACCTTGCAAAAAACATATACAGCTCCAGTACATCAGACAATCTACAAAATAATTGCCTCCTCAAATCATGACACAAAGGACAATAAAACCAAAAATGCAGTTCATTTTCATTAAAATTTACTGCCGCTGACACAAACAACATATCCGCTCCTCCTCTGGGACGGAGTGGAAACGTCCTGTCTCCAGAGACAGAGGCAGAGTAGCAGACCTCAACTGAGCAGACGTTGATCTCTGAGCTCTGGTCAGGTTCAGTGTGACATACTGTATGGCTCAGGACCAAAATAACCTTTTAACATAATGTAGGTTCTGACCTTATGTTTTCAGAAGACTTCATTTGACCGTTTGTACTTACACATTTCAAAATCAAGTTCTTTAATTTCGCCAACATTACATCTAATCTTATTCCTATCGATAAACTGGAGATCAGCATCAAGAAAATTAGTTTCCATCTGCACGCTCCAAGTGTATTTATTGGATAGGTCCCAATTAAACATACAGTTAGTCAATCTAGTGTCCGACATAATTCATCTATTCCATAAATGTACCATATCGCAACCATATCTCACTTCCCAGCCCATGTCTCCATACAGAGCTAAGTTGGGAGCATTTTTATGTACACCAAGGAAATATCTTCACGCTCTACACTGAACCTTTTCAGTAACATACATGTTGGACCCAAAGTAGCTCTAGCACACTGTTTGATGAGTTAACCTGTATGTGGGCACAAATACATAGATTCATTGTCATAATTGGTTTTAATAATAATAATTGTTTAATTTGCCTGTCAAGCATATTTTCAGGGTTATTTAAATCATGAAGTATTGCTAAAAACGGGTACAAATTGATATCAAAAAGCTTCTGTACAAAATTTACAGTGTCTCCCTGTCAGTCATGCCAGTAAGGCATACTCTTCCATGACCATTTAGACGGAAACCTCAAAATCCAATTGGTATTACAACTTTTATCTTGTTAACAGTACACAAAGGAGGCAAAATACTGTACCAGAGCGCCACTGCTGAGTAGGATCATGAAAATGATGAAGGTTTCAAACCAGCTGTGTTCCACAATCTGGTAGCAGGTCTTTCTCAGTCTCCACCAGGCCTGGCCCAGACCTTGGCTAATGTCGATATCACAGCACTGGCAGTGCTTCACGCACACTGAGCGAAAGTGTGAAAGCACAAAGAGTATAGACTTTGAAACGTGACATGATGCAAAACTGAAAAAAAGGTTACATTGAAAAGTGGAATCGTGCAGTTCCATCTCTCGAATTAGAATGTACAATAAGTTGTATACAAACTTTCTGGGAAGCATTCCTCTGGCTCCATGCACTCCTCAGCCAGATCCGACAAATTGTCCAGCTCCTCACCAGGCTTCCTCAGATCCACTGTGCTGCCTTCTGAAAGGCTTATCTTTTCCTGGGAGATAGGGGTCTCAAGGTTACCAATTCACAGCGCAACAATGAATATACTATATGCTTACAAAGTATTAAAAGTCAGTCCCAGCAAACCATTAATACGTTTAAAAAGCAAGAAAAATTATAACCGCGAAATCATATACTGGCTCAAATAGTAATCCAATACAAGAGCTGTATCAAAAATGTGGATCTTACAAAGATAATAGTGTTCAGTTTTGATTTACAATATTGTTTAAAGGGAAAATATTATGAAAATTACATTTTTAATTGCTTGTATACAGATACAGTGGGGAAAAAAAGTATTTTGACAGCTGCAGATGGTGCAAGTTGTACCACTTAAAAAGACGAGAATTTTCATCATACTGTAGGTTCACTTCAACTGTGAAAGACAGAATATGGGGGAAAAAATAAAAATCCAGGAAATCACATTGTATGATTTTTTAAAACAATTTATTTGTATATTATTGCTGAAAATAAATATTCAGATAATCAAAAGGTTTAACTCAATACTTTGTAATGAAACTTTTGCAACCGTTTGCAAGTGCCGAGGTCAAACGTTTCCTGTCGTTCTTGGCCGGGTTTGCACACACTGCAGCGGGTATTTTGGCCCACTTTTCCATGCAGATCTTCTCTTGATCTGTTATTTTTGGTGCTGTCGCTGGCCAACACCAACTTTCTACTCCCTCCAAGATTTTCTATTGGGTTGAGGTCTGGAGACTGACGAGGCCACGCCAGGACCTTGAAATGCTTCTTATGGGGCCACTTCTTAGCTGTACTTTTGGGATCAATATCATCCTGGAAGACGCAGCCACTTTCCATCTTCAATGCTATGACGGAGGAAAGGAGGTTTTTGCCCAAAATCTCACAATATACGGCCCCAGTCATTCTCTCCTTAATACGGATCAGTCGTCCTGTCCCATTTGCAGAAAAGCAGCACCAAAGCATGATGTTTCCACCCCCATGCTTCACAGTGGGTATGGATTTCATTCTCATTCCATTGCATGGAGTCCCAGGTTGAGGGAAATTGTCAGTCATCTTGAATTGTCATCCGTCTTTTAATAATTACGCCAACAGTCGATCTCTTCTCACCGAGTTGCTTACCTATTGTAAAGTAGTTAATCCCACCCTTATGCAGGTTGACAATTTTGCCCCTGGTGTCCTTAGAGAGCTGTATGGTTTTAGCCATGTTGGAGAAGTTAGGGTCTGACTGTTTCAGGGTGTGGGCAAGTGTCTTTTATACAGATTAGGAGTTAAAGCAGATGCCTTTCATGCGGGTAATGTGGAGGATAGAAGAGCTTCTTAAAGATGAAGTAAGAGGTCTGTGAGAGCTAGAATTCTTGCTGGTTGGTAGGTGTCCAAATATTTATTTTCCGCAAGAATACACAAAGAAATTGTTTAAAAATGATACAATGTGATTTCCTGGATTTTTCTTTTTCACATTCTGTCTCTCACAATAGAAGTGTGCCTGTGATGAAGATTACAGACCTCCCTTTTTAAATGGCAGAACTTGCAAAATGGGTGGCTCTCCAAATACTTTTCCCTCCCCGCTGTATATGGGTCTCTGGAGGGCCTGCCTACCCATCAAATAGAGCACACGGATTAGTTATATTGACAGCGGAAGGCGGAGATCTTCGCTAGTGAGGTAGATAAGCTCGAGAAATTTGAATGACCTGATTTCAAGCCTCTCGGCAGAAAAAGGTCTGGAACTCAGGAATGCGTGGACAGTTTTAATTCATATTTCACGTTTACTGAGGCGCCATAGAAATGTCCCTTTTAATATGAGTATGGGGAAGATTAATACGTGTATGGGGAGGTTTATTCAGCTTTAAAATATGTATAATAATAAAAAATTAAAAAAAAATGTGGTTGCTACGAATTTCATCTACTGCAGGGGTGGTCCGGAACGTACCGGTAACCTCACGTGATGAATGAGGGCTTGCTGTACGTGTCTGCTTAACATATACGGCCTGTTTCGCGTAGCCTAAATAATATAAGACATTTTGATACACCAATGTTGGATGTCATTAAATTGTAGAGCTTCCACGTTTCCACACTACTGCAAGACAGTTAAGTAATGTATAATATCCACGTCATTATAATGCCCATTAAGTAACGTATGATATGCAAGTCTATTCCCAAGGAGAACAGATGCAGGATTTTCAATCCACTGTCATGCATTGTAGCTAGCTCACCGATGCATTGTAACTAGCTCACCGACATGTATGCCCTTTCAATCTCCTTTAAACCTTAATACTGTTTTGATAAGATTCGACTTTGTTGTAAAACCAAAGCATATTTAATACAATTTGTGGGACAGAGGTCAGTCTCTATCCTATAAAAAGGTTTGAAGTGATCATCCGCACAATCTAGACAGAAGATTATGAGAGGGATACATGGGAATATCAAATGAATTGGAAACAGTTGCACATACTGTACAGTTGTTTTAAAGGGTTCTCCATTTTCTCCCCCACCTGTTACACCTACTGATCTCTTCCGGGTCCCAGACGATGATCACGACCTATCCCCCGTGTTCAGCAAGGACCTGGCCATCTCTCTTCCCTCCCACCGCCCCTATGACTGCGCCATTGACCTTGTGCCGGGAGCCCCTCTTCCCTCCAGCCGCCTCTTTAATCTTTTCCCATCCTGAAAAAGAGGCTATGGAGCGTTATATCTGTGACTCCCTGGCTTCTGGACTCATCTGACCCTCTCCGTCCCCCGTGGGGGCTGGTTTCTTTTTTGTTGAAAAGATACCACTCTCCGCCCCTGCATTGGCTTCCGAGGCCTCAACGACATCACTATAAAAAGCAAAGCTCCACTACCCCTTATTGACCCATCCTTTGAACCCCTCTGCGACGCCCAGATATTCATGAAATTGGATTTACGCAACGCATACCATCTCATTCGGATCAGAGAAGGGGACAAATGTAAAACGGCTTTCAATACCCCCTTTGGACACTTCGAGTACCTGGTCATGCCGTTTGGATGAACCAGCGCCCTTGCTGTTTTTCTAAATTTCGTCAATGACGTCCTCCGACGTCCTGCTGAATTGGTTCGTTTGTTCGTTTTTTGTCTAGCTTGACAACATACTCATACTCATCTTCTCCCGCTCCCCTGAAGAACATCGCCTGCATGTCCGTCAAGTCCTCCAAAGCCTTCTTGAGAACCGTCTTTTCGTGAAACCTGAAAAATGTGAATTCCACCTCTCTTCCGTTCACTCCTTTGGCTACATCATCGCCAAGGGACAGGTACAACCAGACCCAGCAAAGTTCCAAGCAGTCGTCAACTGGCCCATTCCCTCCACCCGGAAGGAGCTTCAAAGTTTCCTGGGTTTTGCCAACTTCTATCGACGTTTCATCCGTGACTACAGCAAGGTTGCTGTACTTCTCACCGGTCTCACCTCCACCAGCTCACCTTTCCTTTGGACCCCTGCTGCATTGCAAGAATTTGAACGCCTCAAAGAACTGTTCACCAGTGCTCCCATCCTGCGACACCCTGACCCCTCCCTCCAGTTTGTTGTTGAGGTTGATGCCTCTGACATGGGAGCGGCAGCAGTCCTTGCCCAGCGTGACTCAGTTTCCCAAAAACTTTTTCTCCTGTCGCCTGTCTACATCTGAGCGTAACTATGACGTCGGGAACCGTGAGCTGCTAGCCATCCTGGAGGAGTGGAGCCACTGGTCGGGGGGGACCGTTACACCCTTTATTGTATGGACTGACCACAAAAACCTAGCCTATCTCCGTTCCCCCAAGCGTCTTAATCCCCGCAAGCTCGCTGGGCTTTATTTCTCAGCCGCTTTCATTTCTGCCTCTTCTTCCGCCCTGGTTCGCACAATGGCAAGCCTGATGTCCTGTCCCATATAGCTGGCAATTTTTTGACTTGAGTTCATTATCACATTTCTGTGGGGCCAATTATGTATTACTCGTGCACTCACTGTAGTTGTCTTGCCATGCTGCACTATTTGCATATACTGGCCACTCATGCCAGAGTAGCATCTGCTCCATTTGCACACTGATTGAGGAGTATCTGTAACATTTGCACAACCAACATTGTCCCAGATTATCGCACTACTCGTCACTTTAAACCGCATACACTCCTTGAAGTCTCAGCGCCCTTTGCACAATGGTCATTGCACCGGACTATTGCAATATTAGTCATTCGAACTGCTCTAAGTGCTAGAGGACTCTGCATCTTTTTGCACAATTGTTTTTTGTCAATGTCTTTATGTCTCCAAAGTGTTCTGTAAATTGACTGTCTGTTGTACTAGAGCGGCTCCAACTACCGGAGACAAATTCCTTGTGTGTTTTGGACATACTTGGCAAATAAAGATGATTCTGATTCTGATATGGTTGTACCCCCTTCCAGTCCAACTGAACCAGAACCCATCCTACCTTCCTCATGCTTTGTAGGAGCAGCTACTTAGAAAATCGAACAGCTGGTTAAAGAGGCTCAGAAGACTCACCTGGACCCCAAGACCGGACCTCCCAACCAACTGTTCGTATCCGATTCCGCACGCTCTTAGGTCCTTCAGTGGGCCCACAACTCCAGGCTCACCTGTCATCCCGGCATCAGCCTGCACTGTCCATTTTATCCAGCAACACTTCTGGTGGCCCAATCTAGCCAAGGACACTTGTGAGTTTGTCCTAGCCTGCTCTGTCTGTGCCCGAGGTAAAGCTTCTCATCAACCCCCAGCTGGACCGCTGCACCCCTTACCCATTCCAAGCCACCCCTAGTCCCACATCTCCCTAGACTTAGTCACCGGCCTCCATCTATCGCCATCTGAAGGTAACACAGTCATCCTCACCGTTATTGACCGGTTCTCCAAGTATGTTCACTATGTACCTCTTCCCAAATTGCCCTCTGCTTTTGAGACTGCTAACCTTCTTGTCCTCCACGTATTCAGACTTCATGGTATCCCTGTTGATATTGTATTGGACCGGGGTCCTCAGTTCTCCTCCCAGCTCTGGAAAGAGTTCTGTAAGGCGGTGGGCACAGCAACCAGTTTGTCTTCTGGCTACCACCCCCAAACCAACGACTAGACGGAGGGGGCAAATCAAAACCTGGAATCCGCTCTTCGCTGTGTCACTGCTCACCATCCTGCCTCCTGGTGCACCTTCCTCCCGTGGATTGAATATGCCCACAACTCCCTCACCAGCTCCGCCACAGGTATGTCCCCTTTCATGGCATGCTACGGTTTGCAACCTCTGTTGTTTGTTACACTCACTTTCACAATTGAACTTGTATGTTTGGAATCCTAAGCAGGTAATTTCTTTGTCAAACCAAATCATCAGCACCCACCACCCGGTAGCCCTGCATAGGATAACCTGTATAATAATGAAATAAAGTATGTAAAATCTCAGGTACCGACCAAGGAACCACATACCTTGCAGGCGCTGGCCCGATCGGATAAGTACAAATTTCATAAACAAATACAATGAAATCAATACATTCTTGTTTAAAAAAAAAGGGTGCAACCCATCCTCTGCTTTCTACTGCATGGTTACTATCGGGGAACGCTCGGTGCTATGCTATCTTGTGCCATGCCAGCTTGCTACAAGTTTCGGCTGGCTAGCTAGTGTGCAGCCGCTCCTCTAAGTCACTAATCACCTCCATGGCAGCAAATAAGCTACCCTTATGACAAAGTATCATTATTGTGAAGCAATAACAGAAGAAGATGGAGAAGCTATACTAACTGCTAACCACGCTACAGCCAAACAACTATGAACAGCAATTTAGCAGCCAAATTAAGAAGTGTCTAGAGAGAAACTAATATAGAGCTACACAGGACACACCAGAAAACCGGAAATGAATTAGTACATTACTGCATACGTCAGCCGAGAGGAGGGGCCCATAAGGTTAAAATAATATGAATACAGTATATTAAATATTTATAATATCCACCAATGTTATTTGTTTTTTTGCACAGTAATATTGAATTTCGAGTTTATTTATTATATCTTATGTTACTTTTTTTGTGAATAATTTAGCTTTGCTAAAGGACCATACAACCCATTCCAAATATTTCCATTATAACATTTTTACACTTACATTTAATTCACATCATTAAGTACGGTATACCGTTACTGTGAAGGAATTCAATTTATACCATGATATGAATTGTAGGTAATATAGCCCTGCATTACATTCTTGCTTTTTACCCCTAATATTTAGAGGTTTATCCACATGAAATCGATCAAGCCATTTTACCCCACTGAACTCATTTTTTGCGCATGTCAGGTTAACGATCCTCGATCATCGGCCTGAATAAGAATAGACACACCCTTAGATTTATTATGCAAATGTGTTTCACTGTCGAGACTGCTGCAGCAATCCTGCAGATGCTAGAGCAGATTTTAATGACTATTGTCGATTAAAATGACTGTGCCAAAAAAATAAAAAAACTCTTCCCGCTGCCTGAACCATTTTTACAACCAAGTGCCACACAATAAACCATTGTGACAACGTTAAAGCATACGACAACAAGTACGGGAACAACAGCGTGGAACAATAGCACACAACGCCGGTTGAACAGGATGTTCGGAAAGGAACGAAGACCGGAAGGCGCGGGATACAAAAAGCAGGAGGCGCATTCAGCATCATATAAAAATCTTTGTCCTCTGACCTTTAAGCTAATGGGAATCATAATAAAACAAATAAACAAACACCACTCCAGGGAAAAAAAATTTCAGGCTAAATCTATGCGAGAAACACTTGGCGTGTATAGCCCATTTTTGGGGGTGCTGAAGCTCCCTTAAAATAAATAAAAGCGTGCCCAAAATTTGAGAGATTTCTTTCCCAAAAAAAAAAAAATGTTTTTACACTGGGTTCATTTTTAACAAGCTAGCAAAGTGTAAAAACCATACAGCACTTCCTTGAAATGTAATTTCTTAACAACAAAAATACTGTAAACCACCCTGTCTCAAAAATAGTTTGATCAATCATATCCTTCCCACCTCTCCTTAACACAGTCAGTGCCACTGACTGCTTTAGATGTCAAATATCCATGTTAACTGGGAGGGCTGGCACTGAATGAGTTAAATGAGTTCAGAGCGTGAACGCGACTACGCAGAGAAATAGATTCCAGTGAACAGTGATCATGTATGCCTACCTTGCTTAAACCAGGATAGATATGTGGCACATTTCTTAAAGGTCCCATTTCATCACTGTTTTTCTTTTTAGCTATAAATAGTCTTTGATGTCTTTTGTGTGGTTTGCATGATAATTCTGTTTGGAAATGCCAAATATTTCCTTTTCCAATCTATTCTAGTTGGTCTTTTCCGCCTGACAGTCGGATTTCTCATTATTATGAAACATTTAAATTAGGGTTGGGAATCTCTGGCATGAGGCGGAGTCTCTCTCTATTTTCTGCATGTTTACAATCACATTTCACCGCTGGCCCCGGTGTCGACAACTTGTGATAAATTATGTAACTTGACGTTGCATTCAATGTCTCCTGGGGAACGATACTTTACCATCGCTGTGACCACGAAAGTAGCATAACTACTGAAAAAGCTATTTGATGTTGAAATGTAGTTAAACTAGTAGTGTCGCTAGTATCCACCACTGCTGTGTTTGGTTGTAAACCACGTTACCTGCGAAGCACAGCGTGAGACCACTCGCACTTGTTTTACGGGATGAAAACCATAAAGCCTCAGGCAACCGATTCCTAGCCTCGCGAAAACCTTGGCCGCAGCCCTACAACCGATTTATCTAAGGATTCCTGGCGGAATTTTAATCGATAAGTCTAGTCTGCTACCGATACAGTCGTATCTCTCGCCTTTACGACCTGATATCAGGTTGCAACGGTTTATCGTTCCTGACTCTAATTTAAATGTGCTTTGCTCTGATTGGATCGCTCATCTTCCCCAATTTAGACATGGAAAATAGTTTCGGTCTGATTGGGCCATATCATGTCATCTGCTCGATAGATAGCCGTTCGATGCCTAGTTCAGACTCTTTTCCCTTGCATGAGTTTGATCGTGGGAGTTATTTATACGCATGGAACGCACTTTGAAATATAGTCTGTAAGTATACATATGTTGTATTTGTCAACAATACTTGACAATATTTGTCATTTTTAATGTAACTGTGGTGGATGAAATAGCGAAGGTTGCATTCAGATTCTGTATTGGTGAGCCAATAATGCAACGCTTGGTGAATTGCGCTTCACAACGCAGAACGGGTACTTGCATCACCCACGCCACATCGACATGCCACCTCGGTCCTATTCGGCGGGCCGGCGGGAGCGACAAAAGCGCTTCCACAGCACTCTCGCCGTGCTATGAGAAGCCGCAAGGGAACGGGCGTTGCCGTGGCCGCTCAGAGCGCTCTCTCGCCGGCCCGACTTGGTAGAGGCATGTCCTGTGCAAAGGCCTACTGCTAGTGACCTTTTTACAGCACTCATTGTGATACAGTGAAATAGTAAATACTGTAATAGGACCAATGCAGCTAAGAGGAGTGGTGGTGTATGGACCAAGGAAGGGATATTTTTGACACTACTGTATTACTGTAATGCCTTCATTTCAGGGGAATTGATTCATTAGCATTTCATGTTTTTAGGTTTCGGTTATACCTTTGTCATTCTGCACATTTCAATGAATGAATGAATGCCATACAGCATACTGTATTTTGTGCACATTTGTACATTTCAACAAACGAAGGAAAATAGGAAACAGAACATCTGGATTTTCGCTACATGAAAAAAGTCTCCATCAGAATTCACCTTGTCTGCTCTACAGATTAACAGATTATCTTTCCGGAGAGCATCCACATGCTCATGCCCATCCCTGCCCCCTCTCTTGCTGTCAAACTGACCCTGTATTTCACTTATGAATGATATTAAGATATACAGTAGTGAAGCAAACCACAATATAAGCAGTATTGGTTGTATCCAGTGATTAAAGGTGATGTTTGGTTTAACTGTTTTAATTCAACATTTTTGTTTTGCTGTGACTCAAACAGTCTTTATGGTTTCAGTTCAGATTACTCCTCATAACAACCAAATTCTATACGCTGTTAAGATTCAAAATACTTTTTTTTCAAAATGAAATTTTGTAGTACCTTATTTGCTACATTGCATTGTGGCTGCACCAAGATGAGTCGAATGTTAGTACCGTACTGTTAGACTAGACAATCTGTACAAAGTGTGGCTGTGGAACATTCCAGTGGTGAACAGGTTAATCGGAAACAGTTGAGTGTAATTATAGCAAGGATGCGACAAGGTTCACCACTTTGTGAACAACTGCATGAGCAAAATAGTCCAACAGTTTAAGAACAACGCTCCTCAACGTAAAATTGCAAGGAATTTAAGGTCGTCATCTACGGTCCATAATATCGTCAAAAGATTCAGAAAATCTGGAGAAAAAGAATGTCAGCGGCCAGGCCGAAAACAAAGGTTAAATGCCCCTGACCTTCGATCCCTCAGGCAGTGCTGCATTAAAAACGGCCATCATTGTGAAGGATATTGCCACGTGGGCTCAGGAACACTTCAGAAAACCATTGTCAGTTAAACACAGTTCCTGGTTACATCTACAAATGCAAGTCAAAACTCTACTATGCAAAGCGAAAGCCATAAATCAACAACACCCAAAAACGCAGCCAGCTTCCCTAAACCCAAGCTCATCTGAGATCAACTGACGAAAAGTGGAAGACTGTGCTGTGGTCTGACAAGTCCACATTTCCAATTGTCTTTGAAAATCATGTACATGGTTGTTCTCCGGGCCAAAGGTGAAAAGCACCATCTGAATTGTTGTCCTCTTCATTGAGATGTCACCTTATTGTGGTGGAGGGGTTTGTGTGTCCCAATGATCCTAGGAGCTAAATTGTCTGGGGTGCCTTTATGCCCCTGGCAGGGTCACACATGGCAAACAGGTCCTAGGTGACCAGACAAAGCACAGCTCCAAAAACTTCTATGAAGATGAAAAATTCAGGAAGACGTTTTCCCTTGCCCGGACGCGGGTCACCGAGGCCCCCCTCTGGAGCCAGGCCTGGAGGTGGGGCTCGAAGGCAAGCGCCTGGTGGCCGGGCCTGGACCCATGGGGGCCGGCCGGGCACGGCCCGAAAGGGTAACGTGGATCCCCCTTCCCATGGGCTCACCACCTGTGGGAGGGGCCATAGGGGTCGGGTGCAGTGCGAGCTGGGCGGTGGCCGAAGGCAGGGACCTTGGCGATCTGATCCCCGGCTACAGAAGCTGGCTCTAGGGACGTGGAATGTCACCTCTCTGGCAGGAAGATGCTGGTCCGACCTGGCAGGCCCAAATGTATTGTGAGGGTCTGCTGGGAACGTTTGGCAGAATCCCATGTTCGAAGGAGTTTCAACTCCCACCTCCGACAGAACTTTGCTCACGTTCCGGGGGAGGTGGGGCACATCGAGTCCGAGCGGACCATGTTCCGCGCCTCCATTGCTGAGGTGGCCGACCGGAGCTGTAGCCGTAAGGTGGTCAGTCCCTGTCGTGGCAGCAATCCCGGAACCCGTTGGTGGACACCAATGGTGAGGGATGCCGTCAAACTGAAGAAGGAGTCCTATCGGCATTTTTGGCCTGTGAGACTCCTGAGGCAGCTGGCCAAGCGGAATAAAGCTTTGGTGGTCGCTGAAGGGCGGCACGGTGGCCGACTGGTTAGAGCGTCAGCCTCACAGTTCTGAGGACCTGGGTTCAATCCCCGGCCCCGACTGTGTGGAGTTTGCATGTTCTCCCCGTGCCTGCGTGGGTTTTCTCCGGGCACTCCGGTTTCCTCCCACATCCCAAAAACATGCATTAATTGGAGACTCTAAATTGCCCGTAGGCATGACTGTGAGTGCGAATGGTTGTCTGTTTGTATGTGCCTTGCGATTGGCTGGCAACCAGTTCAGGGTGTACCCCGCCTCCTGCCCGATGACAGCTGGGATAGGCTCCAGCACGCCCACGACCCTAGTGAGGAGAAGCGGCTCAGAAAATGGATGGATGGATGGATGGTCGCTGAAGCAAAAACTCGGGCATGGGAGGGGAGGACAAAAATCAAACTTCAGGACTGTGAGGCAGACGTACAAACCACTCTCCACCGTGCTACCCACAAAAATCTAAAAATAGTATAAAATCACACTATTACTATTAATTTCAAATGAGTTGATCCAGTTTCGCTCATAGTTCTTTCCTCTTTGCTGCCACAATTGAATGTGGTTGATGTTTATTGGGTCTGAAAGAGCGAAACAAATTGTGTCAAACTTACTTTGTTGTCTTCATCCTCCGATGACTCTGATACATCGTCCTCCTCCATAAATTCCACATCAGATTCTCCAGGTGCGATTGGAACAATAACTGTCAGGTTTGGGTTAGTCATGTAGCTGTCCTCCTCTGGTATGATGTATTTCTCTCCATAGCGTCCATAAATTCCACCGTTGCTTTCCAGATGATTGGCCACGAGCTTGACCGCCTTAGAAGTCTCTTTGGCTTTCTTGCGTCTGCATTTCAAAGTGTGGTTGAAAAGGTGGACGATGCTTGTGGCAAGCCAAGAGAGACCAGAGTTGATGCGAGCGATGGCAATTTGGATGTTATTCAAATCGCCATCCTCATCCGGAGCTGAGAGGTTGTCAGAGCTGAAAGAGCTGAGTAGCAAGGCGAGGAAGAGATTCAGTACCTGTTGGCAGACAACAAATAGGTGTTTGGTAGTGTCAAGAATACAGGAGGATAACTTTTTGCACATTACAGAGATGAGTTGAACTGAGTTATTTAGTCCTT
The DNA here is from genome assembly GCF_024500275.1 of Phycodurus eques. NCBI lineage: Eukaryota > Metazoa > Chordata > Actinopteri > Syngnathiformes > Syngnathidae > Phycodurus > Phycodurus eques. The sequence goes on from NC_084537.1 coordinate 5,180,514, forward strand.
GACCACGCTGTTCTAAAAATGTCTCGAGGGCCATGGAGGGGTGTCTGGTTTTAATATTCAGTGGGTCACATTTAACATTTCTTCAACCAACTACCGCTTATCCTTCTCAGGGTCACAGAGAAGCTGGAATCTTTCCCAGCGGGGTATACCCTGGACTGGTCGCCAGTCATTTACACGGTCCTATTTACACTCACATTTTGCAATTAACATACCATGTATGTTTTTGCATGAACAAGCAGCTGATCAGGGCAAGTTAAACGTTTTTTGAAATGTGAGAGGAAGCCAGTTTATCAGTGTTGAGATTTAACCCCGTAACCTTTGACCGACGGCAGACGTTCATGCCCCATACGCCTTCATGCTGCCTCTGTATCATACATACCGAACTGTACCGTACCATACCATAGCACACCACACCACACCATACCATAATATCTGTTCATTTAATTTGAAATGACTCATGCAAAATGCTACAGCAAATGGTAAAATAAATCACTTGCAGAAATTAGACGATATTTTAGTTTTAGTTTTAGTTCTATGACAACCATCAAATACCAACTGCGATTGATTCAATGCCCTCAGAATGAAATGACCTGGATAAATGAAAATATTCACAGGCATATTTAATTATGTTATTGTATTTCCATGCATTGGTTTGGGAATACCTTCAATTGTCAGGCTTGTCTGATTTACCATCAGTGCTGACGAGATAAACATCATTCTAGAAAGATAATTGATAGTAGTCAAGCACTGTTTTTATTCAGTGACCATTTGTGCTTTATGGATGAGGCAGCGGTCGTCTACTTGCCCACTAATGCTATAAAAACTTTAACTTTAATGCATACCCATCTGTATCTACAGTATCAGAACAGGGTATTCTACACCAAAACGCTGTGACATATGGCTTCCTGTGCTTGAGTTTCAACTATCGTAAACTCAAATTTCCTAGCATCCAACTTCCAAGTAATCTGTCTACAAGTTTAGAGAGCATCAGCAGGAAACACGACACTGCACTGTATGTACACGCGCATGTGTGCCTATGTGATTGTGCACAGTTGCTGCACAAGGATCAACTTTAGCCAGTCAGAGATCGGGAGCATGAGCAGTTGATTAGTGATGAATGACCTTTGACTTTATCGCCCCTTAAGCACCCGGGATAATCTCTTGGATAAACAGCTTTTCCGCGATTTATGTGCAGAAGACGTTTCTGGTCACTATACAAGGTGTACTGTCGTCATATGGTCTTTGCGCTAACAATGTAATAGAGTCACGAGTCCAATCCCGCAGGTCCACACAAGGAGTAACAATGTGTGGTTTCCAACTATTTGAAAATCCTCATCTTGAACTGGTGTAACTTTGCCATGGATTTGACAATAACGTTGTTCTTCATACACGGTATTGTAATATGGCAGTATATTTCTCAAAGAGCATTGGCTTTTTTTTTTCGTAATTAATGAAGTGTTAAAAAGTTTCCTTTTTGTATCATAATGGGATTTTGAAGCACACAGAAAACAACAAATCAGCTTCATTTGAGATGATGGGATTAACAGTGGGGACAAATGAGCATTTAATGGTAACGAGAGCACAACCACACTCATAACCTTGCTCAATTAATAACAGTTATATGACGGATATAAATGTTGCGTGAATAAAGCTCAGATTTCATCATAATATTATAAATTAGTATTTGCAAAATGATTTATTGATTTATGAGTGAGATTCCCTCACAAACTTAAATGCAACAAGCCCCAAGACCAGCAGCAGCTGTCTTTTTCTAGCGACCGGCCATCTATTAATCATATCTTGTAATATTTGTTGTTTGAAACCATCAGCTTGACGTTCAAACGGACCCATTGAAAGAGTAAACTTCAGGCCATGTAGTTCTTTTTCTCAGGACCCAACACACTGAAAACGAGCTTCATATGTTGGGGGATAAACGCCTTACAGCATTTGGCAACCCCAGCCACCAACAGTCGCACGGGCACACGCATCTTCTTTTAAAATGTATGAATTGAACTTTGAAATACTTCACGTAGAAAATAAAATTTCCCAACACTGTGTTTATGCTTACAATACTACTTTATTGTCATCTCACTTTTTGTTTTGTTTTTTGTTTCGTTTTGTTGCTACTTTTTCTTCAACATCACGACTTGCTTTATTCTCGTAGTGTCATTATTGTCATTTATCTTTTTGACCCAAAAGACTGATGGAGCATAGTGTAATTCACTGCCCAATGATAGGTACAGTTTATTTAAAATAGTTATGTCTACAGATGGCATAGCATAGTGGTAGCAGCATTTACTGTACATTCATGTGCTTTTATGGGTTCGCTTCAGGTTGTCATTTTCCTCTCACAATCAAAAACATTAATCAAACTCTAACTTGGCAATTTAAGTGTGAATGTTTGTCAATACCTATGTGTCAGTGCTGTGATTGACTACTGTGCAGTACCCTGCCTCTCAAGTCAACAGGGATAGGCTCCAGTTTCTCTGAACAGGATAGCTGGCACACTAGAACATGTAAGGGCTGAAAATGTGAGAGATTATGTACTCACCACCAAGTTCCCAATGACCATGACCAGCATGAACACCAGGATGCAGAGAGGTTGCCCAGCTACTTCCATACAATCCCACATGGTCTCAATCCACTCGCCACACAGCACCCTGAACACAATCAGGAAGGAGTGAAAGAAGTCCTTCATGTGCCAGCGAGGAAGCTGACAGTCATGAGAGATCTTGCACACACAGTCCTGGTAGTTCTTGCCAAACAGCTGCATGCCCACTACAGCGAAGATGAAGACGATGATGGCCAACACCAGTGTTAGGTTTCCCAGAGCGCCGACTGAGTTGCCAATGATTTTTATTAGAGTGTTGAGGGTGGGCCAAGACTTTGCCAGTTTGAAGACACGTAACTGTTCAAGACAACAAGGTGGAGAAAACGTAACATTGGAACAACCTCTATCCTTACTATTAATGTCAGATGAAAAATACTCTAGACAGTTGTACAATCTGACGTTTACTGTAAGTTAATATCGTCATGCGAATCCAAATGTTGATACCGCATTTGCACAGTTATTAAAAGGGTAAATCTAGTAACAAGTTCAGTACCGTACAAATGTTCTTGCAGAACTCAAAGAAAGAATTACCAGTCTGAAGGAGCGAAGAACAGATAGCCCCTCAACATTGGAGAGTCCCAGCTCCATCAGACTTAGGCAAACAATGATGCCGTCAAAAATGTTCCAGCCCTGTTGGAAGTAATAGTAAGGGTCCATGGCGATCAGCTTCAGGACCATCTCTGCAGTGAAGATCCCTGTGAACACCTGAGAGCACAAATACAAGTAGCATTATTACTATGGAAGATTAAGCAAAAAGTATTGAACCAGTTAACAGTTGTACTTGTGCATTAAGAAGTTGAAAGATTGCCAAATTAAATGGTGCATTTTTAGAAATTTTACCCGCAAGCTGTTTTTGTGAGTAATGTACAACTAAGTTTCAAATACATTTTGAAAGTTTGGAACCACATGCCTAAGTTTGGTCTTCAGCTGAAAACAGACAGAAATATTTATAATAAATAATACAATAAATAATAAATAATGAGGAAATAAATAATAAAATAAAAATAACACTTGTTTCTTGCATTGATCCATCATCATCAATGCAACCTAACTGATAAAAGATCATCTATATATTATTAGCTCCTTATGGATGAGTTGTTAGAGCAGTCGATTTACAGTACACTGTCCTCTGACTGGCCAAAAAAAAATTAAATCCTCACCAAATTTCCCACGGAGAGCATGGTGTTGAACTCCTCAGTCATGGGGTAGTGTTCCAGGGCCATGAAGAGGGTGTTCAACACAATACATATGGTGATACCAAGGTCAAGGAAAGGATCCATCACCATCAACTTCACCCACTCCTTCAGTTTCAGCCACCAGGTGCAACAGTCCCATATCAGGTACTTCTTGGCAAAGGTATACCAACACGGGTGGCACTTTTGTCTGGACTCCTCTAGCTCTGCAAAAACAGACCAAAGTCAAATGTTAGTCATTTTCTTCATGATACTGCAGAACCAATCATCAACATCGGAACATTTTACTGCATGGTGGTCCTGGAGAGAATATTTTCTCAAAACTAACCATCCATGGCATCACTGAAAAAGCTGACAGAGCTTAGTCCTCTTTTTCTGGGCACAGGAGGATGTTCGGTCACTGTGGGGGATGGCTGAAGTAGAGGCCTTTGGACATTGTCCCGTTCACTGGTGGGCTTCTGTGGGGCAGATATTAATCACAGCAAAATGTTACTATGTCGTAATACTTCTGCTAAGTAAGTAAAAGACACTCAGGGCTCTATATTCGTGACGAGCGCAAATTCAGTGCTGAGCTTGCCGTAACTCTGCGAGGAGGTGGGCTAGACCCGCTTTTGGTAATTTTCTGGACCGGTGTAGACCCAGCGGCAGTGGCGCAGCCAGTCAATATTCTGTGGGGTGGCCAACATTTTGGTGACGTCCCTCTGAAACCAATCGTCAGTGGGGGGGATTGGGGCTGATCAACGTTTTTTCACCTTCTAAACCAAACATCAACTAGGGTAAGGTGGAGGGGGAGGGGGGGTAAATGTTCCCGTTGTGACCTTGGTATCTTGTGGCACTTTACAAACAAAACAAACATTTGTGACAGAAACACACATGATGGGGGGTGTTCACCCCTGGCCACCCCCTGGCTCCGCCCCTGACCAGCGTATTTGAACGTGGGATGTCAGCACTGGTCTAGGAGTAGTCACAGCTGACTTGACAATGAATTTATTTCTACAATGACTCAGAGGGTTTGATGTCCTCAGTTGAAATAAGTCTGTTATCCACCACATGTCCGAGGAGCTTGCGTGTCTGTCCGCCTGCATGTGCCCCAGTCAAATCAACCAAAATCACGTTAGATCACCTGCGCTAAAGGTTAGACGTGATCCCAGTAGGTAGAAGTGTAGACCAGGGGTCTCAAACACAATTTATCCGGGGCCGCTCGATATAGAGTCTGGGTGAGTCTGGGCCGCACCAAGTATTCCACACAAATGCGTTTTAAGTATTAAAAAAAAAAAAAAGACAACTAATCCAGTCTTTATTATTAACAGTTCAGAACAAAATTGGTGACCCGGTCCTCACAATCATCTCTCAGATATTCGGCAGCATGTTTAATTGGGTAATAATGACGTCTGATACTGTATTTCTTGAGGACCGCGAGTTTCTCTGTGCATATAAGATACGTCAGGGCGCACTAGTGCTCAAGAAAAAAACGAAACATTCCGTCTCCTACGTTTCCTGAAATTGGTTGTGTTCGTTGCCAACCTCTCTTAATGGCAGATTTTGAGAAAGCCATGACTGGGAATGGGTGACAATTTTCTTCAACTTGGTGTACTTCCGAATTTCAATGCTAATTCACGTTGCCTAACTTGTTGACAAACACAAACACTGCCGAAAGCTGTCATGAGCCTGAGCTATGGTATCTTATGAGTGAATTGTAATAATTTATTTTTTTAAATGCCCAGGGCAACGACTCGGCAAAAAACGCACGGGCTGCACTAAAACTAAACTTTGACGTCAAATAGGGCAGTAGTCACAAAATATCGTCTCAAATGACTCCCTGGCCGAGAGTTTGAGACCCCTGGTTTAGATGGACTTCCTAACACCAAAATATCACTCCGCCGATAGCATCTCCAAGAGTATACCTTCGCATTGCTGACACACCCAGCTTGGCGGAGACAGGTCTACCAAATTGTCAAACACACGCTTGCACAAAAATCTAAATATGCCAGTTGTTACACCGAAGCACGGCTCCGCCGGCTGCAAAAATAGAGCTCTCACTGTGTCCTCCTTGATCCTCTCCATGCTGTAAGCGGGCAGGGAGCTAAGGGTCTGTGGCCCCACTGTCGCGACTCCATTGTGGTCAAGCGAAACGTTGAGCCGTCCGTTTACTGTGAGACTGGGGATGAAGACTTGGGAGCAGTGGCTCCTCACACTGCCTGTCCTCCTCTTCCAGTGTGTTGCAGTTGAACTGGTCCGGCTTCTGAAAGCGTCCCCGTGGATGCTGAACTCGTCATCCCCGAAGTCAGCCTCTGAGTTGTTGCGCACCCGGAATGAGCTGAAGATGCTGATCTGGCTTCCTCGCCTGGTGCTGAGGGGGTGAGAGGAGAGTGTGGCCAGAAGGGGGTGGGCTGGCAGGGGAGACAAAGGAGGCTACACAGAAAGATACATTTGTTCTAATTAGGGATGCAATTTATATAATTTATATATTTACATGTGGAAATTGATCTCGCAATCAATGCACTGATTGGCTGCATGAGGTACCTTTGGCTCATCTAGTGGGTCAAGCTTGTCTTCAGCTTCCTCGGCAGTTTCTTCCGATAAGGTCCTGTGAGATCGCCTCCTTTTCGTGCTGCATCGCCTCATACTTCCTAACTTGGCACAGAATGGAGACAACTCCGGGGACAAGATGGAGTCGGTATCCTGTACTTGCCTTTTTGCTGCCAGCTTCACACAGAGAGTAACTACGTTAAATCGGAACGACATGCAAATCCTCTCCGACTGCTCGCTCAGCACATACTCTTTGCTCCCGACGGAGATGCTCCATGGCCATTTGAAACTCCCTCTCCTTCTGCCAGGCCTCAGCAATGGTCGCCTGATTCTGCTCCTCATAGGCCATGGCGACAACGGCCAGGATCAGATTGACCAGGTAGAACGAGCCCAGGAAGATAACCAGTACAAAGAACACCATGTAGGTCTTTCCAGCTGAGCGAAGAGTCTTGAAGATGGAAATACACAACACCCTTGTCAAAATGGAAAAATAAACTACTGAACTGCAATTTATTGCTCGAAAAGCAAAGCACTGGATCTTAAAGTGGTCTTAAAACGGAAGTCACACTTGAAGAAATGCTTAATACCAGTTTAGCAACATTAGCAACAGTAGAATAAGCTGTCAAAGGCAATGGCGATTTTACACACGCACAACGCACATACGCCGTTGTCCTGCTAAACCCCCCAAAGTAGGGTTTCATTTAAAAAAAAAAAAGACTTCTAAATACATTGAATTTATTGGCAAGAAGCATTGTTACAACAGATGAATCATCTAACATACACACATACATACATGCACAATTTAATAATAATTTCATTTATTGGTTTATTCTGACGGGACAGTGCACATTGATATATACAGTGAACTCTAGATAGAAAAAAACCCAATCAATATGCAGTAGTTATATGAATGCTAGTAATAATAATAATGACAATAATGTTTTTTTTTTAATTAAAAGAGTAATATTGTGTAATAATCTAATACATTACAATAATTGGTTACAACTTTTAACTGAATAAGTGCTCTAACAATGTTGAATTAAGAATTTTAGCTTCCGTACGATTTCATTCATTTACAATGTTTAAATAATGGATTTCGGGACGTTTATTTTTAAATTGACCAATGTATGAGTGGGTGAAATGTACCGCACATAACACTATTATACAATGAATTTAATAATTACTTGGCTGAGCAGTTTGGAATTAGAGAACAATGGTGAATTGAAAAGTGAGACTGAACCTGGTGAAATAGTTTTTCCCAGTAGTCTTGGGTCATGAGACGGAAAAGTGCCAGAAAAGCCCAGCCGAAAGTATCAAAGCTGGTGTAGCCATAGTTTGGATTTCTTCCAACCTTTAGGCAGTCAAATCCTTCTGGACACTTCCTGTAATGCAAGTGTACATAGATGTTATTAAAGGACAGTCTGGATTAGCAAAGGCAGCGCACAATTAAATCAAAAGCATCTGGCATAGATACAGTATACTGTATCGGTGATAGCGTGTGTGCCGCTGTAACGGGGTTAAAAACGTCAACATTCAGCCTCGTGGCCTTTGACTTGGCAGCAGAGAGAAGCGGGCGACTCAGTAAGTCCATATCACTGTTATCATCACTATTATTTCAACTGAGGAGGGCACTTGAAATTCATCCCACTCTGCTGCACTAAAATGCACCACAGCAGAAGAGATTATATGCCAAGCCAGATGGATATCAAACAGAGGTTCAAATATTGTTCCGTTCGTTGCCTCCATTTCTGAGCTTCATTGTCATCGTGGTGGCATTACAGCAAAATATTTAGGTCCGGCAGCAAAGATCAAGCCGGGCTGCCGTGTCAATCTGAGTGCAGAATAATTTCATAATGACTGGGAAACAGATGGGCAAAGAGTGCAGTGCTGCTGTGAGAACAGCTGGACATCTCACCAACAACCAGCCGGCTGGGCTGCTAATATGCAGCAGTGAGGACAGAAGAGGCTTCATCATCATCATCATCATCATCATCATCATCATCATCGTCATCATCGTCTCATATCGCTTACCTTTGCTGCAATCCTCAACACGTGAGGTCAGAAATGAGCTGACCTTTAAGTCAAATGTGACAATTCAAGACAACCACCAGTCTACCACTTGCACCTCCCCACCGAACGTTTCATAGGTAATAATAATCAAAATAGTGCAACTGAGAGTTTGTAAACAATACTAAAAGCAGGCACAGGACAATTAAGAGATCCCACGGTAAATCTGTAATCTAATGATTACAAGACCTGTATCAAACATTCTGTTGTTACAAAGAGAATAATGCTTAGTCTTGATTGACACAATCACAGAGGTATTCATTTAACAATATTCATTAATGGCGTGGAGCTGCTCTAGCATACTGAGAGTTGTTTTTAACACATTGCTTCTCACATGTAAATAAGAAGGTAAGCAAAATATAAGAAACTCCTGTGCGTAGCCATTAAATAGAGCGGGTGTAACTCGAAAGTAGTGCATTTGTTACCCGGTGCTCCTGTAATGTCCAAAGATATAATCATGATTGCACACACATTGGCCATTTGTTTGTGCCCTGCGACAATTATGGTTCAATTTACCATAAAGCTACAGTCCTTTATCCATCTACTGTATGATTTTTATATTTATTTATTTTTGCAATTATGGAAACGTTTGCCCAACACTGTAAATACAAACGTGAATATGGCGCACGTATGGCCTCACTATGTACAGTGTAGCGTTACTATTGTAAGAGATGTAGCCATTGAACATGTTGACAAAGCAGCGTTTAAAGAAAATTTGCACTTTTCAAAAGTAGGACAAATCTTGAATCAAAACAGGTAGCTTTGATCTACTTGTTGTGTTGTTGTTTATTGTGCTACTTTTTTGTTAACCAACTGGAAACTTGGTTGGCAGTATATAGCCTGTTAAGGCATTAATCACTGCTTATATCGCCGTGCCAAATTTCAATATTTGTTGAAGTGCAGTTTTTGTGAATAGAGCTTGAGTCTGTTTTATTTATAGTGAACAAAAATCTAAACGGAACACTTTTTGTTTTTTTGCTCCCATTTTTCGTGAGCTGGACTCAAAGATCTAAAACTTTTTCTACATACACAAAAGGTCGTTTCCCTCAAATATTGCTCACAACTCTGTCTAAATCTGTGTGAGTGAGCATTTCTCCTTTGTCGAGATAATCCATCCCACCACCATGTGTGGCGTCGTGTGGGTGCTGACGTCAACGTTGTGGATCGAGTGGCCCTTGCTGGCGGTGGGGTTATGGTATGGGCAAGCGTATGTTATGGGCAACGAACACAGGTGCCATTTCAGAGTGGCCTTTTATTGTGGCCAGCCTAAGGCACACCTGTGCAATAATCATGCTGTCTAATCAGCAGCTTGATATGCCACACCTGGGCATCTGGTGGGACGGGTTATCTTGACAAAGGAGAAATGCTCACGAATACAGATTTAGACAGATTTGTGAACAATATTTGAGGGAAACGGCCTTTTGTGTATGTAGAAAAAGTTTCAGATCTTTGAGTCCAGCTCACGAAAAATGGGAGCAAAAACTAAATTTGTGCATTTATATTTTTGTTCATTGTATATTTTTTTTTATCAAAGATATTTATAGTTCGACATTACAGCGTCAATTGTTCTTAAAAAGGATGTACTTGCATTATTATGCTCTAATATCATGACATCAGTGGCATAAAACAACAACAACGCTATTGTTCTGTCGTGATAGTTTTTGGGAAAATATATCGTGTGGTAAACAATTTGCTATCATGAGAGGCCTAAACACATAATAATAATATATTGAGAGAGAGCAAGAGCAATGGGTAGCACGAAAAGATCGTACATTCATTCATTCATTTTCCGTACCGTTTATCCTCACTGGGGTCGCGGGCTTGATGGAGCCTATCCCAGCTATCTTCGTGAGAGAGGCGGGGTACACCCTGAATTGGTTGCCAGCCAATCGCAGGGCACGTACAAACAAACAACCATTTGCACTCACATTCACACCTACAGGCAATTCAGAGTCTTCAATCAACCTACCGCGCATGTTTTGGGGATGTGGGAGGAAACCGGAGTGCCCAGCGAAAACCCACGCAGGCACGGGGAGAGCACGCAAACTCTCCACAGAGATGAGGCCGGTTTTGTACCCTGGTCCTCAAAACTGTGAGGCAGATGTGCTAACCAGTCGTTCACCGTGCCGCCTATATATATATATATATATATATATATATATATATATATATATATATATATATATATATATATATATATATATGTATATATATATATATATATATATATATATATATATATATATAATTGAATGTGTATTTTTTTGTGCACTCTTGTAGCCTAGTAGTATCTGTGCAGGCTTGTCTGCGTGTGTTTGTGTCATCATAGCCTATCCAAAGCTTTAATTTGGAAAGGGATTACTTGTTGGAATACACTCAAAAGATTAAGCCGCCTCTATGTTTTACGTCCTCCATCCTGACCTGCTTAATATCTTGTCTCCACAGCCAGCCTCAGGAAGTTCCATCGAAATAGTACAGTAGCTGATGATCACTTTGTTCAGAAACTATATTAGCAATGGAGATACCAATCTGACAAAACCAATATTAGCCAGGATTTTTGTCAACTTGTAATACATTTTAAAAGACATTATGCACATACAGTATTTGCATGTGGAGAACAAAACAAATCCTCATCTCATCACTCTTATTTTTCCACAGTCTTAGAGACACACAGGCAAAACAGAATAAAAGATGATATGCGTGTCAGTGAACTTGTTCCGGAAAAGGCGTGAGCACAATCAAGCGTGAGCACAATCAACAAAAACAGCACAGCAGTAACTTGTAGGTAAACTGTGGAACAGCTGGATCGGTCTGATCTTACTGACCTAAAATGATGCAGTTTCCCCTTTAATGCCCTTAAGCGTATCTGCTTTTCCCTCTGAAATGAACACAAGTCACTGAGTCAGATTTTACTTTTTAGGAGATTAAGTCCCTGTGCTTTTTTGGAGGATAGGTGAGGGGGGGGGGGGGGGGGGGGGGGGGAGAGATTAAAACAACAACATTCAAGCCTGACTGATCCCCATGGAAACGGGGAAATAACCTCCAACGTCATGCCGTAAAATAATAATTTGTTAAAACCGCTGTCTATATCAGCTCTCGGTTGACTTTAAAATGTTCAACAAGCTCCCTATCAAGATCTAATATCAAATAGAGTCATAAAGATTGGAATTTGTTTGTCTTTCTGCACGTTTGTCAATGTGCCTGTAAATTGTCCTTAAAGTTAAGAATAAGCGAATGTTTTATTATTTTCTAGATTGTATTTTTACACACTTTCTTTACACTTGTATGACTTAAATAAAGTTTAATAATAAAACAGCTTTAATATATTTTTTTATGATGGAAACCTATTTCTATTTTCTGGGGAGCATTTTATGTTTGACCTTTAGGGTTGTACTGCCCAATCAAATATTTGAACTGGTACTTTAAGGGTACTGTATCAGTCTTTTTTCTTCTTTTATTCCTTGGACTGTCACCTTGTTGCTGTATTGTATATTGTATTAATTGTATTATTAAGACTAAATGAAATGCATCGTACTGTAGCTTTGGAGGGATTTGATGCTGGACTTCCCAGGATGCCTCGCAGCTTTTTGTAAATAGTTTTCAGAATTATGTGGTTTTTGTTAACATTGGTTGTTTTTTTCGTACCAGTGGACATTATATTATCAGTTCATTCTTAGCAGTGGAGTGATAAATTTGAGCTCTTTCCATCTCTTTTCCATTGTAAGCATGGATAATCAACACTGCATAAGGCTGAGTGATACAGATAATAAATGGAGCTTTGGAGACAGGGGGTCCATTTATCCTTTTGAAAGTGCTCAGTGGCGTACGAGGCAAGAAAGTCTTCTGAATGTTCATGCCTCGTTTAGCATGCACTATAGCAACTCATTTTAACCCATCCTTCACTTGGTCCTAGGCTGGAGTAAGAACCCATCCAACCATACATTTTCTTCCGCTTATCCAAGGTAGAGTCGCGGCGGCAGTAGCTTTAGCAGGCACGCCAAGACTTCCTTCTCCCCAGCTACTTCATCCAGCTCTTCCGGGGGGATCCCGAGGCGTTCCCAGGCCAGCCGGGAGACGTAGTCTTTCCAGCGTGTCCTGGGTCGTCCCTGAGTTCTCCACCAGGTGGGACATGGATGGAACACCTCACCAGGGAGGCGTCCAGGAAGCATCCGAATCAGATGCCCGAGCCACCCTATCTGGCTATCTGGAGGAGCAGCGGCTCTACTCTGAGCCCCCCCCCCCCCCACACCCCCCCTGTCAAGCTGGTGTCCACCAACGGGTTCGAGGATTGCTGCCACAACCACCTTACGGCCACAGCTCCAGTCAGCCGCCTCAGCAATGGAGGCGCGAAACATGGACCACTCGGACTCAATGTCCCCCGCCTCCCCGGGACGTGGGTGAAGTTCTACCGGAGGTGGGAGTTGAAACTCCTTCTGACAGCAAACCCAGCAGACCCTCACAATACGTTTGGGCATGCCAGGTCGGACCGGCATCTTCCCCTACCATCGGAGCCAAATCACCACCAGGTGGTGATCTGTTGACAGCCTCCCCACTCTCTTCATCTGAATGTCCAAGACATGCGGTCGCAAGTCCAATGACACAACCACAAAGTCGATCCTCGAACTGCGATTGAGTGTGTCCTGGTGCCAAGTACACGTGTGGAAACCCTTATGTTTGAACATGGTGTTCGTTATCGACAATCCGTGATGAGCACAGAAGTCCAGTAACAAAACACCACTCGGGTTCCGGTCAGGGGGGGCGCAAGTCCTCCCAGTCATACCCTTCCAGGTCTCACTGTCATTGACCACGTGAGCATTGAAGTCCCCCAGCAGAACGATGGAGTCCCAAGGGGTGAACCCCGGGGGGCAATAATTATACCCACACCTGCTCGGTGCCTCTCACCATGGGCAACTCCAGAGTCACACCCTTCTCGAGAGGACTGGTACCAGAGCCCAAGCCGTGTGTGGAGGCGAGCCTGACTATATCGAGTCGGAACTTCTCGACCTCACACAGCAGCTCTGGCTCCTTACCTGACAGAGAGGTGACATTCCACATCCCTAGAGCCAGCTTCTGTAGCCGGGGATCGGATCGCCAAGGTCCCCGCCTTCTGCCACCGCCCGGCTCGCATTGCACCCGACCCCTATGGCCCCTCCCATAGGTGGTGAGCCCATGGGAAGGGGAGTAAGAACCATTATGCAATAAGTGTATTGAGCAACTCTGTCTCTATCTCATATTGCATTTAAACTCTATGGATTAAATTAAAATCAGTTGTATTATTATTTTTTATTTTTTTTATTTTTATTTTTTACATGGCAGATGTTTAGGATTAACCACCATGAGGTATTAGAAATACAGTACATTCGTTCAAAAATTCCATTAAAAAAAGCTGACTCTTCCTTTTTTGCAAAAGGAAGAGTCAGACAAAAAAAAAAAAAAAAAAAGAATAAAATATATATATATATATATATATATATATTTAAAAACAACCTTCAGTCACAGAAAGCATTTGTTGAAACAGGAATTCAGATTGACACAGATGGGTATTTCGTTCACTATAACCCCTGAACTGGGCCTGGCATGGGGAGAGTCATCCAGTTGTGCTTGTTTCAAAAGCATTTGCAGATTTATAGGATTATTCCGTATGTAGGCTGAGTAGCAATATTTGGATGGTGTCACACATTGCCTGTGACAGGCACAGTGTGACACCAGAAACAGTCCTTCACTGCACGTAGGATTGTTGTACATGTTGACCTATTCTCATCACATCTATTACCCCATACATTTAAATTGCTTATGAACCAATTTTATTTGGTAATAGCTGCGTATTGTGTGTTTGCAATTAGGTCTGATACACTTATAAGAACTCAAATGGCAAAATTTCTTTTCACAACCATAGCAGCAGAATATCAATCAATCCAATGATCCAGTGATCCAGTCCACTCTGGTTCAACCTCATCATTATGTGGAGCTTTTGAGATGATGAAATCCCCAAAGATTCCTCTCTCTCCAGCTGGCAACTCCGTTCCTCTCGGTACAGGGTGCCAGTGGGACTATGGTGATAATCCACACTGCATGTCGTCTTGCGCACTGCCTCTCACGCGATAACACTCCCTCACAAAACAACCCCCCAGTCCCCCCCCACCCCCACCCCACCCCCAATCCCTCTGACAGGATCACTCCTCTATACATTATGTCATGGACTAAAATATAGAGCCACATCATCTTGTTTTGGTATCTCTTTGTGCTGGTTCTGTAAAGACTATTTGCACCAAGCCTGGGGCCTGGAAACATGACACGCATGTGATCAAAAGCCACTAGATGTTTTACTCTTACATAACATCATGCAGATGATTTACAAGTTAACAACTTACCCTGCATCACTGCCATATCCACATATCAAAGCATCCTTTGCTCCTTCAACTTTGTAAAAATTATCTAAAGAAAATGGGAACAAAAACAGCATTCTCTTAAATGTCATATTCTATCTTGAGAAAAAACTATATCACAATTTACCTTCGCTGGTCAGAAAGTCTTCCCTGGAATTCCAGGTTCTGTTGTTGCAGATGAAAGATGTATTCGGACTGTAGGTGGAGTTGACGCAGTGTGTGACGCTGCGAATACACTTTTGTCGCAAAATCCCCATGAAAAGCTGCAGGCCAATGAGGGCAAACACACTGAGACAAAAGACGGTCAGGATCATCACATCTGCTAGCTTTTTCACAGACTGGATCAGAGCTCCTACGATGGTCTTCAGACCTGCATGGATGAGGGGATTCAACATATGGGTAGTTGGTGCATAGCAGATGTCAAACAGCTTGGAACTGTGTATTACCGGGTATAACTGAGATGGTTTTTAGGGCTCGTAGCACTCTGAAGGTTCTTAGTGCAGATACATTGCCAAGGTCTATAAATTCTGTTACATAACTGGAATTAGAAGAAAACATCACAACAATTATTGATTCATATAGTTCAATCCTACAGCATCATTTTACATGAATAGAGTCCATAATATTGTAATTGGGACATGAGATACATTTTAAATAAAAGGTCATTGCAAATCCTTTGCAATTAGTGTTCTTTAGACCAGCGATTCCCAACATTTGTGTGTCATGAGGGCTCATCAGATGTGCTGAAAGGATCCAATTTCACTTAGTTGGCCCGAAAACTATTGTTAATTTACTACAAATAATGTATCCTTGTTCATCTCTCTATGTCAGCGACAAATAGTCTTTGGTTGGCCCTGCACCAAATTCATTGATTGTTAGCTTAGCTTAGCATAGCTTAGTTTGGAGGGGTTCGGTGCGTCGCTCAAGAGCATATCTATCGCAATCAATCAGTATTTCCGTATGTTGTTATTATACTACACGGCACCCTTCCAAATGCATGACAGGGCCAAGTTAATCATTCAAATGATCCTTCATCATGCCCTTTCAGATTAGCATGACTCAAACGACTTAGCATCTTCAAAAGATCTGATACACAGCCTGTGTTGTAGGTCGTCAAAATATGCTCACCGATATAGCACACAATGCAGTCGTCACAAAATGATATTCTTACTTACGCCATGACGATGACACTGAAGTCCAACCAGTTCCACGGGTCCCTCAAAAAGGTAAAAGGAACTACACAGAATCCACGAGCGAATATCTTTATTGCTGACTCAAAAGTGTAAATGGCAGTGAAGGTGTATCTGGAAAAAAAAAAAAAATAATGATAGTAATGAACGAGAATAAGAAAAGTAAAAACAAAAGAGAAGGCCTTTTTTATCAGTGAAGGCCATGAAGAAACTGAAATGTCAAACACGCATCTGGCTGAAAGAAATTGATGAAAATACATAAATATTAATATTACGCAGCAACTAGTACTGTGGAGGAATATAGTTCGAATATTTATTTTTTTTAATCCCAGGAGTTCAGAGAAAAATCCACATTACCCATTTCAATAGCTATTTAATATAGAATTTGATTAATAAAAAAAATCAATGAAAACCTTGATGACACTCTCATGTCCTTACTCTGCCACCGGTTAGCATGCTATTTATTAGATGTCACCTATCAGAATCATGTTACTATCTAATCTCAATCTCAACAAAAAATGAAATATGAACCCAAGCAACACAGTGTTGCTCTTTAATTTAGTAGTATGTTTATTATAGTGATTATAGTTTGAAGTCGTGTAGAAACTGCAATGCATTGTAATGAAGGCCCCTAAGGCAGCTAATTAAGAAAATCTAAATATTACAGTTTTGAATGACAGTATCAATCAAAAGTGATCATTGGACTGTGCAGGTGTACTATGTATTGTAGCCGCTGGGCATATATAACAATTACTTCCAGTCTTTACAGCCCGCTGGCTGCTAATGTGCAGTATTTACTAGACAGATGAGCGTTATTTGCATTGAGTCTTTCAAAACACTCACCGAAAAGTCAAGTCAGTTTTTGCAAAATGCAATGGAATGAATGTGAATGTAAAGTGATCTTATCCTCGGCAGGCTTGCTGCATGCAAAATATGCCAGCTAAATGCTCCACCACACCTGCTACATCAGGCGTAGCCCGCAAATAATTTGTCCAATTTCATTCCATATCGCAACGTAACAAATTGTATGTGGCATTAGCATGCATTATACTGTATATCATATATATACACGATTCTTCAGTTGTACCTGGGCTAAGCTCTACATTAGAACATGCAACATCTGAATTTAAGATTGTGTCTTCAGTGTAAGGAAACAGCCAGAGGTGGGTAGTAACGCGATACATTTACTCAAGTAACATTTTGGATAAATTGTACTCGTGAGACTAGTTTGAATGAGCCATACTTTTTACCTTTACTTGAGTATTTATGTGAAGAAGAATCGATACTTTTACACCACATACCGCTCGCTACTTTTATTTATCCATTAGTGCGTGCGCGATCTATTTATAGACTTCATCATCGACTCCCGCATAGGGCGCCGTTGCGGCCAATCCAACGTGATCACGAGTCTCATTTGACTCCAATTTAGCAATCGGACGGCAGAAGGCAGTCACATGACCCCATGTTTGTCACATGACCACACGTGTGGCCTTCGTGGGCCAACCAAAGTGATTGGGGGTGGAGAACAGTCGAGTGAGTGTTTACTTTACTGACTCCGAAAAACAACAGTTTTGTCATGCTACATAGTCTTATATTATTGAGTACAATAATTGACTACCCACCTCTGGAGACAGCTAATAGTACTGTTAGGACTTACTCTAGGTGTTTGGTCCAAGGTGCTGGATCAGACATAGCCATGAAGAAACAGTTGGTGAGAATGGTGAACATTATGAACAGGCTGAACAATGTGGACAAGGAGTTAAGGAAAGTGTTCTGCTAAATGTGCATTTTCACATATAAATTCAGTAATATTGGTTTGCGATGACAGAGTACCATCACAAAGCTGTATCAAAAATGTAACTTAGGGGGGGGGGAACAGTAACATTTGCAGAAAAATTAGAATCAGGAATTGACTTATTCACAATGACATTGTTTAATGTATTATGATCACTAAGCAATCAACTTAGATACAATGTGATGCAACGCATTATTTCCACAAAACAAAAAGGATATGAATGGACTAAAACTTTGATGGCGATCGACCTGATGAAGTGGAATGGGCTGAATATGTAAAGAGCAGATGTGGCACTGAATCTGAAGATAGCCTTCCCTTTGTTAAGTACTATAAAAGTCTGGCGGGAAAAACAAAGACACACAAATCATAATTCATTTGTTAATAACATTATGTAAACAGCAGACATACCGGTAGATCTTCTATATGTGGTCTGGTTACACTTAATGTTTACCTAAACTACGAAAAAAGTCGAAGAGTTCAGTCGAGCATCTGTATACTGTAAACCTCTGCTCTAAGCGCTTTTGCTTCCAAGAAAGTGTCATGCATAAAAGCAAACTCCGAAGCAAAGCAGCCTGAAACCTTTCCCCAACAGATGTGGCATTTATTTAAATATTTTGTCATCTGTGGATAATCCATAAGCAACCCATTAATGGCTCAGATCTGCCGACAAAGCAAATCAAAATCTAAAAAAAACCAACAACAACAACAGCAAAAAAACATTGTATATAATGAAATGCTGGCATCATAAAAGCTTAAATGACATTTTAACATTACTGATGCTGTTAAGTACTGTATAGGGACTGCAATGCATGACAAATGTTAAAGTTTTGTTTGATTTGAGAGGCATGTTTCTCCCCAAATATGTTAGCCAAATTACAAAATGTAACACTTGAGAGGTTCCGCTGTATAAGCATTTTGCCACAAGCCAAGCAAAGTGAAGTACTATTGATGATAATATATATAATAATAATATTATCATGCCTTTTATTTTAAGATGCCCAGTGACCCTTTTCATGTGCATAACACAGGTACATTTATTTCTTTTAGGAAATGAACAGTATTACAGATTTCAAAATAGTTTCTTAACTGGTGGCTGGTGATTAAAACCGTATAAAAACATGGATTTGGCAATCTATTGTTCAAATGTAGTGTACATTTGCCACAATACTCACAATACAATACTCACTCTCTTGTTCTTGAAGTAAAATGGATCAATGTCTTCCAGTGGTACCCCAACAAGTTCTGAAGGGATGTCCCCGAAGATGCGTGGCAGCTGCTTGCCCGCCTCCAGGTCCACCCTGGGTTTGGATGACTCCACGTTCTTGTGGGCCTCCCTGTAAACCTTGGCATTCTTGGCCTGCTCCTCTGCAATCCGCTGCTCCAAGGCAGCCAAGGATTCACGAGTAAACAGCCGCAAGCCATCAGGACCCGTTGGTAACAGCATGGCTGCCATCTTTTCATCCTGATTCTTCTGTACTAGAAATGACTTACACCTAGAGGTGGGCAATAAGGTTGAAGACATGAAATGAAATGACAAAGTCAAATAAAAGAGGAGATAATAATCAAGAGACAAACTGACAAGTTGAAAAAAAAAAACATGTTAATTACAGACATTGCACTCTTCAATGCAATGCAATAATGATCATGATGATACAAATCATGCTTTGGTTGCATTATATTGTACAAGAGTGCCTATTGTTTTGACCATGGGTGTTTTTTAGTACTGTTCTTGAAAGTTACTGTTATAGATCAGTGGTGGAATGACTTTTATTGGTGCTCACCTGGATTTACCAAAATGGATTTAATCTCAGCAGTAGGCTGAGACTAAATTCTTGCTAGAGTATCATACAAACTACTTGATGGATTTTCAGGAAAGCTGGAATGGATCGCTGCGCTCACACAATGTAAAGCAATATCATTATCCCTGTCACTCCATCACACAGTCAAAATGTAATCTGTAGATAGGAATATTCTGCTCTGGATCAGAAGTAATGTACAATTTTCTGATATTTATGATCAAGTTTTTTTGGAAGGGGTTCTGAATGTTTCTCTGTCAGTTTTCCTGCAGAGCTTGCAAAAAATAATTTACACAGTAATACACTCGAGATGCAGGTGCTGGTTATCAGATAACTAGTTTTGGTTACCATATTTTCATGACCATAAGGCGCACTTAAAAGTCTTAAATTTTCTCCAAAATGGACGGGGCGCCTTATAGGGCTGTAAAATCTGTAAATGTTGTTGTGTGACTTTAACGAGCGATCCGCTTGACTGACTGGGAGCATTTCCTGCCGACACGCTGCTTATACAGAAGAAAGGCGGACGTGACTGAGGACATCATGCAGACGTTAAAGGGGGACGGGTGCGCGTGACAGAGGAGGCCAAAGACACGCCCCCAGTAGGTATATAGTTCCGGTATGTGCATCGGTTTGGCTAAGGACCCCCGAAAATGGCACCTTACGAAGCACAGTTTAAACTGCAAGCTGTCAGTTACGCGGGGGAACATGGGAATCGAGCAGCCGCGAGAGAATTCAAGATCAACGAATCCATGGCTCGCAAGTGGAGGAAGCAGGAAAACGAGCTTCGCCAAGTCAAGAAGACGAAGCTGAGTTTCTGTGGAAACGAGGCGAGGTGGCCCGAGTTGGAAGACCAACTCGAGCAATGGATTAATGAGCAAAGAACAGCCGGGAGAAGCGTCTCTACAGTCACCATTTGACAGAGTGCAATAACTCGGAGCGTTCCATCATTCCGGGAGCCTTGACGATGGAACTCCAACCGCTGGACATCGGCGTAAACAGGGCGTTCAAAGTGAAGTTGCGAGCGGCGTGGGAGCCATGGATGACAGATGGCGAACACAGCTTTACTAAGACTAGGAGGCAGCGCCGGGCGAGTTACCCCCCAATTTGTGAATGGATTGTGGATGCTTGGGTTAACGTGTCTGCTTGCACTGTTGTTCGAGCTTTCGTAAAAGCCGGTCATCATTTCTGAGGAGCCGCACGGCAACGAGACTGACTCCGACAATGACGAGAGGGAACCCGGCGTGTTTGATGGAGAACTTGCCCAGCTGTTAATTTCGGACACAGAACATGAGGACTTTGATCAAAAAAAAATAACGTGAGCACATTGTTAAATACTTCAATAAAGTACAACCGAACTCGGTTTTGCTCCCGCTGCCTTTTTAAAAACATTGTTTAAACGTGCATGCATGCTAACGTATGTTTTAAGCTAGCGTATGTTTTACCATGCCTGAGCCCAATAATACGGTGCGCCTTGTGTACGTGTTAAATACAGAACTAGACCCCGTAACTGAGACTGCGCCTTTTAATACGGTGCGCCTTATGGTCGGGAAAATACGGTAATCAGTGAATCTGAATTTGAACCTTCGCTCAGTTTCTCCTGTGTGGAATTTATTTGCATGGGCTTTGTCCGGGTGCTCATACGTCCTCCTACGTTCCAAAAGCAAATTGTAGGGAAACTGAATACTCAATACTGCCTACGGGTGTAAATGTGAGTGTGAACGGTTAATTATCGAAACATGCCAGTCCGAAGTGTACTTCGCCTCTCGCCCAACGTAAGCGGGACTATAAGGAGAACAAGCGGTATCGAAAATGGATTGATGGATTCTTTCCGTCTGATAGTCGTCAATGCTGGTTCACTAAAAAATAGTTCTACCATCAGCACAATAGCATTGACATTTAGAGACTGGTCAAAACTGAATGGTTAACTAACCATAAGATCATATGTAAGTCTTTCTATATTACCAAAAGAATGGTTGCAATAAATATATGAGATTGAAGTTTATATTATAATTTCTAAAAGTCAAAAAAAAGAATTTCTCTGTCACAACATGACAAACTATTGTCTGATGGTGGGATGTTTTATATGTTTCTGAAATTTCGCAATGCATTGAATCGATCACAACTGGACTGCTCTGTTTGTCTGAGAAGATGTTTCGCCCGTCATCCGAGCAGGCTTTATCAGTTCATGCAACAAGGCTTAGTTAAGGCTTCTTTATACTCGCGTGGGCGGCGACCGCGCTGACGTCACTGCGGCTATGTTTTGTTTGACTTTTTACTCGAGCACAACCCACGCACGCTGTTTTGAAAATGTCCTGCCGTTCTCCTCCAAGTCGGGGGTGTCGCTACGGCTGGTACTGGCTAGCACAACAAAGGGTGGTGTTTCCTCTGCATTTTATGGCCATTTCCAGGAGCTGTTTTTTCCTTTCCGTTCCAGAACAAGGAACAGAGCAACAACAATGGCGACCGTGCAACAGTGTCTGCTAGAACAAATGGACCTAGATGACTAGATGATATGTTTAATTGTACTGCAAAATCGATCAAGAAAGCGGCGGCGTAGGTGGTACGTGGAACCAAGGAGAAAGCTGTGTACGTCATCACAGCATGTGACTAAAACGGACCAATCACGAGAGATGATCTCCGCGGCATTCTGCGTGCGGCGACGATTTCTGGCACGTGCGCATCAAGTGCTGCATAGGGATCGCGCTGCCCTATACGTCGGTCACGTGAGCGTGGGAGTATAAAGAGGCCTTCAAGGACGCACTAGCCAGTGTTTGTGTGGAAAACGCAACTATTTATGATCCAACTTAGAGGCATGCCACACCACGTATGGAATCATTCTTTTGGAATGCAAAAAAAGGGGGAGAGCCGTTAAGCCACCTGGCCGAGGGGCCATTGTCAGTCCACCAGAGTCGTTGAGTCGAAACTCCCTCATTGATATTCCATTCAGTTGTAAACTGGTCGTGGAGTTACCTAACGGTCAAGGAGGCCGTGCTGTTTGTTGGAGGCAGAATTATTGAATTTCTTTGAAATGATTCAAGGACGACATTGTAAGTGGCAGATAGGTGATGTCCTAAGTCCCCTCCTCTGAAGCTTTTTTTTTTCTACCTTGGTGTATATGGCTTCTTTCACTCCTCTTTCAAACCATCTTTCTTTCCTGTCCAGAACATAAACATTTTTGTCTTCAAAAGAGTGCTGCTTCTCTTGGAGGTGGAGGTAGACAGCTGAGTCTTGACCCGAGGCGTTTGACCGTCTGTGCCATGCGTCTGCTCAGTGGTTGCTTGGTTTCCCCAGTGCATGTATCTACATTCCCCATTGGAGAATCAAACAACTAAATGTTTGTAATTTCATTAAAGCAAGTGTCTTAAAGGTTCCATTCCATCAAAATGCATTTTCTTCCACTGTTTTATGCATAACATAGGACAAAATTAGTCTGTGACCTGGTTTATCTTTGCGATTTTTCAACAGAACTCAAGCATAAGGCTTACAAAACGGGTGGATCTGAAATCGCCATCAGTGTGGCGTAGTTTCGTCAATTAATATTCAAGTTCCTGCCCACTTTGTGATTGGTACACGCCCACTCATCTCGGGGAAAATGGCTGAGCGTCGCGGCTGCGTCTTGTGAAAAGCATTACATCACCTGCTGACCTCACATGAGTTAAGGAATATAAGGCTTCAATTTATTTCGGGAGAAATTCCAAAGCATTTCAGAACCGGAATTGTGCTGTGTTCAGGGCCATTTCGTGGAGAATGACTTTGTAAACATAAGCTTTCGTACAGTGCTGGAAGTGCATTGCCGGGTTTCGAGAGAGCGAGATCAGCCGGGCGGCTGCCGTCAAGCCGTGCCGACAACCTACATAAAGCGGACATTGTGGTCTACAACCACCTGCAGCATGTAACTATTTCTTGTTAAAAAAAAAAAAGAAGAAAGAAATCCTTTCCATCCAAGCCACTACTAGAGGAGATGACAGAATGCTCATTAAGCCTATCAGCTCTTCTAACATCTTGCTTGTATTTTTCAGACTTTGACATTTTTTATATTTATTAAATGCCCAATTCATTTGCCGTGCTAGCTCACTTGGTGGCGCACCAAAAATGACGTATTGGAAATTATGTATTTTACCTACCAATGGGCACAGCGCAAAATAATCCTACAATATTTACTCTGTGAACGAAAACAATAATAATAATTGTCGTGAACGAGCAAAGCCTCTTTCCGCGGACCCTTAGCTGCCCAACAAGTTACACGCACCAAACAACGCATGCACAAATCACAGCAATAATATGGAATAACTCACTCTGTCTGCATTGTACTGCCTGAGATATTTAAGACGTGTGCAGAAAACCAGGCACTGCTCATCACCTGTCCAATATAGCCCCAACAGTGAAGCATGGTGGTGGCAGCATCATGCTGTGCGGATGTTTTTCAGCTGCAGGGACAGGGAGACTCGAAGGAAAGATGAACGCGGCCAAGTACAGGGATATCCTGGACGAAAACCTTCCCCAGAGTGCTCAGAACCTCAGACTGGGCCGAAGGTTCACCTTCAAAAAAGACAATGACCCTAAGCACACAGCTAAAATAATGAAGGAGTGGCTTCAGAACAACTCCGTGACTGTTTTTGAATGGCCCAGACAGAGCCTTGACTTAAACCCAGTTGAGCATCTCTGGAAAGACCTGAAAATGGCTGCCCACCAACATTCCCCATCCAACCTGACAGAACTGGAGATGATCTGCAAGGAATGGCAGATGAATTCAGGTGTGAAAAACTTGTTGCATCATTCCCAAAAAGACTCGTGGCTGTATTAGCTCAAAAGGGGGCTTCTACTAAATACTGAGCAAAGGGTCTGAATACTTACGGCTGTCTGATATTTCAGTTTTTCTTTTTTAATAAATCTGCAAAACCTTCAACAATTAAAATTTTTTTCTGTCAATATGGGGTGCTGTGTGTACATTAATGTACAAAAAAAAATTACTTAAATGATTTTAGCAAATGGCTGCAATATAAAAGAGTGAACATTTTAAGGGGGTCTGAATACTTTCGAGATATATATATAAACTTATAATAAACTTATCATAATTCCATTCAAACCAAACCTTCATAGATTATAGATTCAGGGCCCAACAATTAATTAAACAATTTCAAGTATGTATTTGTTTATTTTCACATAATTTGGGCTTCCAGCTCATAAAACCCATGAAATCAGGAATTCAAAAAATGTGAATACTGAGAAGAAATCAGCCCAAATTTTGCAGGCCGTAAATGTTTTAAACTGAGTGTCGTACACTAATCATCTACGAAACTCAAAACACCTGCACATGTTTCCGCAGGTGTCATTAAATTGTTTCAGTTTGTTTGAATATGGGGAAGACTGCAGACTTGACAACTGGCCAGAAGACCATCACTGATACCCTCCATAGGATGGGTAAACCACAAAAGTTCATAGCTAAGGGGGCGGGCTGTTCACGGAGTGCTGGGTCCAAGCATATCAATGGAAAGTCTAGTGGAAGGATGAAAATTGGCAGTAGAAGATGCACCAGCAAAAGAGATGACCGTGGGATTCGGCGGATTATCAGAGAAGATTCAAGAATCTAGCAGAAATCCAGAAAGAACAGAAGGAGGCGGGAGTCATAGCTTCAAAAACCACCACATTCAGACGCGTCCGGGAGAAGGGCTAGAATTGTCGGGTTCCTCGGGTCAAGGGTCAAGGTCCAAGGGTTTGGAGGAAGACTGGTGAAGAACAGAACCCAAGCTGATGAGGTCCAGTGTGAAATATCCACAGTCAATCATGATTTGGGTGCAATGTCCAGTGCAGTTGTTGGTAAACTCTGCTTTCTTCAATCCAAGGTCACCGTAACAGTCTACCAGAATGTTTTAGAGGACTTCATGATAAATTCTGCTGAGGATCTGTATGGAAATGCAGATTTCATCTTCCAGCACAACCTGGACCCTGCCCATACCGCCAGAAGCACCAAAACCTGGTTTGATGCCCATGCCATCACAGTGCTTGACTGGCCAGTCAACACGCCGGATCTAAACCCCATTGAGAATCTAAGGGGTATTATCAAGAGGAAAATGAGGGGCACCGGACCCAAAAACAAAGAAGAACCGACAGCAAGCATCAAGGAAATCTGGGCTTCCATAACTCCCGGGCAATGCCACGGCGCAAAGGGATTCCCAACCACGTATTGAAGTTATCGTTTTGAAAGTTCCATATTTGGATTGGTTTAATGTGACCCTAATTTCTTTCTTTTTTTTCTCCAAAAACTGAGACGTAAATGGAGATTACTTCACAGTATTCACATTTTTTGAACTCCTGATTTTGTGGGTTTTACGAGCTGGAAGCCCAAATGATGTAAAAATAAACAAATACATTGTATAATTTAATTTCATTGTTTAAATTGTCTGCCCTGAATCTATAATCTATGAAAGTTTCACTTTTTGATTGGAATCATGGAAACAATTTTTCATGATATTGTAATTTAGTTCTGATTGAGTTTTAACACATTCTCTGTTTAGTGAAGTGAGAGTTTCATAAATGTGTGCATACATCCCGAAAATCTAACAACAAGTCAAAAGTCTCTTGAGACAGATGGAAATAGAGATTTTCTCTTCCAGAAAAAGTCTTTCTTATAATGATTTCTGCGTGGCATATTAATAGCAGTAAAAGATTTCTTTTCTTTTGCGACAGAAACAAGTGTTCTTTTTTTCTTTTTTTTTCCTCCAAGGGTTTTCCATCTCCTTCTGTCCTGAAATGCATTGATCCCTTTATACATCAGTCAGACGCTTGTGATCTGCTTTCACTTGATCTGCTTATTTTGGCCCAGGTTGATCTCAGATCAGCGTGTCTCACGGAGTGAATCCAGTGCTTTCACATTTTCGATCCCAATAAATAGGTCTAGTTCCACTTGCGGCATCACAAAGAAGATTAGCGGGTTCAAAGTTTGGGATGTTGCTGCCACGATGTAAGTTGTTGTACATATCCTCGAAAAGGTAATGTTTCACCTCTATGACATGTATTCAGTAATCTGCATCATTAAAGTGCACCGTGTATGGATATCACTCATCTACATTAAGAAGCATCGGGAGGATATTTGCCAAAGAGAACTGTCTCAAATTGCATGCCAGCTTAAACGTGGGTGATAAAGTATTAAAAAGTGCCGGGCGAAACATGAATGAAATTAAATTCCCAGAATGGACAGCTGTGTTTTGCTCATCACCATTACAAAGAATTATGATAATTGGATTCGAATAGCAGCAGATCCCAGGACAGGAACGTTCCTTCTACAAAAGACACAGTTATGTTATATTCCGATATTTTATCTGAACAAAGATGGAAAGATGTCTTAGATCTATCCATACATTGATTTGCAATAGCATTGTCTTGTGCCAAATGATCTCACGTTTGTTCAATGAAGTTGCCACTGTTAAAATGTAATATTTTACCATCTAAATTTGACAGGGATGGATAGCGATGATTGATCACACATCGCAGGACAACTGATAGATCAGTTGTTCACAATCAACACTTCCCATTGAATACGGGGGCATGTGTGTGATGTCATGTTGAAAGGTACACTCTCTGTAACCTACTGGTGTGTGTGGTAAATATTTGCCACATTTGGATAGATGAATGAAATATACACTGTAGATAATTACATGCCGGGAAGACTAATTTCCGATTGTCATGTCTGAATGCACCCTTAATATAGTAATTGAAAGAAGAAAAAGAAGACAATATAGTGAATTGTCTCTTCGGTACTTAAGAAAACGTTCTGGATTGTTGGAGTGGCAACACTGTATGCTACAAAAGCTTAGCAAAATGACGCAGAACTTAAATCTTCAAGGTTTTGTTGCTGCAATTTGCAATAAATAAGAACCAATTAGTCTAGCGTGGTTTTTACAGTAATTAGAAGTGATACCACAGAACAACAAAAACAAATAAATAAAAAAAAACAAAAAAAAACACACAAATTTGATTTGATGCTGTTAGATTACATATTTTCAAAATTGAAATGCATGTGTCATTCATATAATTCATGTATGACACACAATGTTTCTGTTGTCTAACTGTCCAACCCCCATTATTTTTCGACAACATGTAATGATTATAGAAAAAAAAAACCTTTTCATAGAGAAAAAACATGTACAGTATTTTGTTTGACAGTAGCTCTGTATATGAGTTGGACTCTGTTTTTTTTCAGATTTGTTCAGGTGCCACATGACATACAGCCGTCTATCATGAATTGAGATATTTTTTTTGAAATTCAACTGCTTACCTCATGCTCCGAGATCTGCAACCTGTGTATTTATTTACAACCATTAACTTTGCATGCGTGTTTAAAACTTTGCCCGTCTGACAAAACCCCCCGTCAACCCCTCTACAACTGGGGAAGCTTACGACTATAGTCTCGATATATCATATATAAGTTACATCGGTTATCCCTGAAGCAACATGCAAGAACATGATACATGACATTAAAAAGGGTCCCACAGGTTACAGTACATCATCACACTCCCCCGCTAAACAATTCCTTATATCAAAACAATGATGTTAACCGATGTTTAATACAGTACATGAGTACTTGTACTTTTACCACTGAGTGCATATCAATGATATGTAAATGTTTATACGCAACCCTGGAGGGGTTGTACTGTGTACTTTCTGGAATAAAATCAAGTATTTTCTTGATATATATATATATATATATATATTTACGTTATTATCATAAATCATTGAAGTTTGCATATGATTAACACCACGGTAAAGAGTCAAAAATGCAATATAGACATTTTACTTACCGCTGAAACTCTGAGATTTAAAGCATAATTTCCAGAGTGAAATTGTTGGGTTTTCAGAAAAAGCAACAGACAAACCCTTGGTGAAAAATCCATGTCTTCTTTTTTTTTTTTTTTTTTTTTTTTTTAGGTCAAATTGCGCTTCATGCGGGGACCAAAACTCCAGGAAACACAGACAGAGGAGTGCGTGTGCAATCCACAGTTTGGCGGTCCAAAGTCACTTCTAGACTGCCAGTGCACTAATCACCTTATGATGGACCTACTGGAACCGGCCACGTGCGTAATGCCCATGTTTTGATGTTCCCTTCCATTCGACTGCTACTTCCATAGTAGCCATCAGAAAAGTTTGGTGTCTTTCCACACTGCGTGGGGAGGTTGCAGGGTGATGCAGCTGGGATGCAGAGGATTAGTGCATCTATAGGCAGGGTCGCCTCATCAAAAAGCCGATCATCGCATGAGCGCTTACTTTTTTGTGGCGCTGCCTCACTGCGCTCTCCAGTGGACAATAGTGCAAACATAATTGCACGATATGTGACCTTGCAAAAATGGTGGGACAAAAAGGGGGATTGTCAAAATCACCCATTATTAGCCATCCATCCATTTTCTGAGCCGTTATTATTATTATTATTATATTCATATTATGCCTCCACTCGACAGTTGATATGATAAAAGCATATCAGATAGATATGATGTCCCGAGACCGTTAAGACGCTTTAAAACCAGTAAAAGAACCTTAAAATCGATCCTAAAACACACAGGGAGGATTGAGATCTTGGGGCGGTAATAACAGGGACGGCAGCACCGTAGAGGGACGTGAGCCGGGAAGCATTAAAGATGACACAACAGATTTGGAAAAGGAAGATATTCCCCAGCCAAGGCCTTATTTAAGAGAACTATTTTCCTTAGCCTACAAACTACAACCTTCTGCTGTTCAAAAACGATTTTTCTAATCTGAAAACGCACATGCGGGTAAGGTGTACCTGCTCAGTTGTTTTCATTGGCCTATTTAAAATTGGGTGTACGTTAGAACACGTTTTGATAGCATAAAAGCCAGAGCCTCTATCAAAGTGGTTATAATTGAGAGGGAAAAAAATCATTTCAAATTTTTACTTTTTGACTTAAATCAGTCTGTTTTTTTTACATTTAAATAATTGAGTAAATGAGTAAATATATTTCAACAACTGCAGTGTGTTCTTTTCTCTATTCAATTTTTCAAAAGAAGTATCAAAGGAAAAATAACAATATTTGGTGCCCTACCCAGGCACATGCATAGACATTTGCAGCGGCAGGTGTTCAACCCCCCCCCCCCCCCCCCCCAAAAAAGGCACCCATTGCCAATAATTGAGATGAATGTTATGTAATGCAGAGGGTATAAATAACTTTATACAACATTGCAATTAAAAACATATGATTTCTTTTCTCATGTGGCCACTAAAAGAAAGAAGAGAAGCCCCCGTCCTCCTAGTAACTGTTTGAGTAGAACGAAAGTTGTTCAAAATAAAATATCAATTTTTGGTGTGAAACAATCTCATATTTAGCGCTTCAACCGTCCACCAATCTGAACAAAATCATGTTTGATAGCCTCAATCTATTTATTTATTCAATCATTCATTGATCCATCCATCAATTGATTGATTGCCTTATGGGATCAGCAACTGTGCAGGCAAAGAACGCGTCTGAACTCATTACCCAGAGAGCATAGCGGCACGTGTTTTTCTGCATTTGTCCCGGATGTAGCATCACACGAATTGACTGTCAACATGCAAGATGGCCACGCATCACAGGCAAAATGCTGCTGGGCGGAGGAAAGTACAGGTAAATTCCAATAGTTGCTTTATCGCCGAGCACTTGGTAGTGTTTACAGCACGGCTGTCAGTTTAAACGATTCTTTCGCGGGGAATAGACAACCATTAATAAGAATCGCAAAAGAGCAGCATCGCTGTTACGACTCTTCAAAGTCGAGCCGGCTAATTTAGCTAGCTTAGCTTAGTGTACAGCGTTTTGTGCCAACGTCGGAGCCGAAATTGAGACACTTTTGTCCGCATTACTTCAACGACTACGTGGCAGATATGCGCATATCTCACGACCACGCGTGTCAACTATTACCCGTCATGTGCGAGCTGTCCTAATTTCGATCTTTTTCTTGGCTTTGCGCCGCTGTTTGTGGGCTCGGTCTAATTGCTGGGAGAACAGATGTAGTTTGGCTCCGTGTTCATTAAGTGCCTCCTATCATCACATGGGTATATTAAGGCAAAGTTTGCTATAGAGCCCCAATAGATACCGTTTCATATATGTTGATTTACACTTATTCCTCATTTAGCATGTCGTTCCAGTAAGCCACAATTGGTCTTGCGAACGACAGCCGCGTGATGTAAATGCTAACGTCAATATTTTTCGGGCGTCTTGAAGAAAGGTGACGTAATTGCGGGGGAATTAGCAGCCTGAGCTCAGTGCTGACCGCTCTCTTCCTGCTGCTTTAGGTATCCTACGTCATTAGAGATGAGGTGGAGAAGTACAACAGAAATGGGGTGAATGCTCTCCAACTAGACCCTGCGTTGAACCGCCTCTTCACTGCTGGAAGGGACTCCATCATCCGGATATGGAGTGTCTACCAGCATAAAGTATTGACTGTTACTATTCTATTATACCTGATGATGCTAAACTCTTCACAAAGCATGCATGTAATTTGCGTTCATTTGTCCTGTGTCATTGTAGCAGGACCCATATATTGCTTCAATGGAACATCATACAGACTGGGTCAATGACATAGTTCTTTGTTGCAATGGGAAAACATGTGAGTTTGATCATCGACATCTTTATAATCTTTGCCTTCAATAAAATAGATTTACAGTTGCCCTGCGTGATGTAGATTGACCTGCTTATCATGTGTATTTTCAGTGATATCTGCTTCCTCGGATACGACAGTTAAAGTATGGAATGCGCATAAAGGCTTTTGCATGTCAACGTTACGAACACACAAAGACTATGTGAAAGCCTTAGCCTATGCTAAGGACAAGGAACTGGTGGCATCGGCAGGGCTCGACAGGCAGATATTTCTGTGGGATGTCAATACTCTTACAGCACTCACTGCTTCCAACAACACTGTCACCAGTAAGTTGTGTTTTTACTGTTCCATTTTGGCTCAGATACTGTCACTGTCTGGTTGGTGTATTGTATTTTCTGTACTTAACCTTGCATGACTAAGTACATTTTGTGTGCAACAGCTTCGTCACTCAGTGGGAACAAAGATTCAATCTACAGTCTGGCAATGAACCAGATGGGCACAGTGATAGTGTCTGGATCCACAGAAAAGGTTAGGCTTCTCCAGCCTTTTTCACACGGGCTGTCTAAGATTTTTCTCGGCTCGTGCTTGCAGGCAGAATGCTGCCCTACGTGTAAGGGAATACTAAGAAAATATAACCAGAATATGGAGTGTAACACCTGAGACTCGCTGCCCACACGTCTTTGTGTTCAAAGCGGTTGTCACTGTCTCATCCATCCGTGGCATAAACCCCATTGATGATGTACAGTAATATTTTGTATTGACTTACTGGAAGTACTTTGAAAAGTTGTAGAGATTTACGATTTAATAACTAAAGAGAAGAAGTAAATTTCAGCCAATTCTAGACAAAACCAAAACACCAAAGCTAATCTTTAAAAGTGGTTTAGAATGAGATCAGATCATTCATTCATTCATCTTCCGTTCCGCTTATCCTCACTAGGGTTGCGGGCGTGCTGGAGCCTATCCCAGCTATCTTCGGGCGAGAGGCGGGGTACACCCTGAACTGGTCGCCAGCCAATCACAGAGCACATATCAACAAACAACCATTTGCACTCCTATTCACACCAATGGGCAATTTAGAGTTTTCAATTAACCTACCACGCATGTTTTTGGGATGTGGGAGGAAACCGGAGTGCCCGGAGAAAACCCACGCAGGCACTGGAAGAGCATGCAAACTCCACCCAGGCGGGGCCGGGGATTGAACCCCGGTGCTCAGAACTGGGAGGCAGATATGCTAACCAGTCGTCCGCCGAGATCAGATAATTGATTGAGATAATTGTATCATGAATGCCTTGAATATTTAGTTGTCTATGGACCCAATTTGTTAGATTGTGTAGCCCACTGACACTGAACTGTGAAAGTGAAATTAAACTTGTTTTATGACAATTTGAAGTGCATATTTTGGATTATTTACTGGATCATGTAATTAATTGAACTGACAAGCATCCTTACATTTATTGCCACCAATTGCCTTTCTTTAAGCCTTTTTTTTTTTTTTTTTCCACTTAGGTGCTGAGAGTGTGGGATCCACGAACATGTGCAAAACTGATGAAGCTAAAAGGCCACACAGATAATGTCAAGTCGCTGCTTTTGAATCGGGATGGTACTCAAGTGAGTTTAGCTGTTAAAAATTGCTAGTGGTTGGTAGATTATTATTATTATTTTTTAGATATTTCATTTTGGGTGACAACAAATCTGCTGTGCTACCCTGCAGTGCCTGTCAGGCAGTTCAGATGGAACAATTCGTCTGTGGTCCCTTGGTCAGCAGCGATGCATCGCAACGTACCGTGTGCACGATGAAGGCGTTTGGGCCCTACAGGTCAATGAGGCTTTCACGCATGTCTATTCTGGAGGTCGAGACAAGAAGATCTATTGCACAGACCTGCGCAACCCGGACATCCGTGTTCTCATCTGTGAGGAGAAGGCTCCAGTGCTAAAAGTAAGAAGCCATTACTTGGACTTTGTCAGCAAACAAATAAAAAACAATCAAGTGTCCCAAAGGGAAACTAAAGGAACATGTTTAAAAAATACAACTAATGTGTGAATATCTGCGCTATCGATAAGACTGTATAAATTTTTTTTAAATATAGTTTCACCCCGCCGACACACTCTAAACACATTTTAACTTAGACGACCAGTCAAAAGCCTGAACACTGTCTCATTGAATAGCACTAGAAAGTGTGTCCAAACTTTTAACTGGTAGTATATTAAAACGCACAACATAAACTTAGTAAAACCAACTTTTTAAAGTATGCCATAGTGCCCAGTTCTCCAAATAAGAAGAAAAGCATGTTTGGGGGGCTATGAACTAGTTTGTTTTTGGACCGGTGAACTTAGTTCAAAATTTTGAATTATGAACTGAACTAGTTTATTTTTGGAATGAAGAACCGACCTTTGAACTATAAAATGAACTTCTCCAAAGCTGATCCTGTATTATTTCACATCACG
Organism: Phycodurus eques; assembly: GCF_024500275.1. NCBI lineage: Eukaryota > Metazoa > Chordata > Actinopteri > Syngnathiformes > Syngnathidae > Phycodurus > Phycodurus eques. The sequence continues at coordinate 5,214,106 of NC_084537.1, forward strand.
TAATACATTATATTGCCAAAAGTATACATTCACTTGCCTTGACCTGAATATGAATTTGTGACATCCCATGACCTCAGTCCACCCTCTGCAAATTATAACATCTTAAACTCTTCTGGAAAGGCTTTCCACAAGGTTTAGAAGTGTGTTTATGGGAATTTTGGACAATTTTTGCAGATATGCATTTGTGAGGTTACACATTGATGTTGGACAAGAAGGCCTGGCTCTGTCTCTGCTCCAATTCATCCCAAACGTGTTCTATAGGGTTGAGGTCAGTATTGTGCAGGCCAATCAAGTTTATCCACACCAAACTCTCTCATCGATGTCTTTATGAACCTTGATTTGTGTATTGGTGCACAGTCATGTTGGAACAGGAAAGGGCCATCTCCAAACTGTCCCCACAAAGTTGGAAATGTCCAAATTATTAGCCCCTGAGCTCCAGTGAAAGGCACACTTCACCGTACCAAGACATTTTGGACAGTCAAACAGTTTCCTTTTCCAACATGTATGTGTGCCAGTGCACAAAGCAATTTCCATAAAGACATGGATGAGATAATTTGGTATAGAGGAACTAGATGAGTGGTCTGCACAGAGTCATACCCTCAACCCGATAGAACACCTTTGGGTTGATTTCGAGTGGATAGTGAGCCAGGCCTTCTCGTCCAACGTCAGTGTGTGACCTCACAAATATGCTCCTGGAAGGATGGGCAGAAATTCCCATAAACTCACTTCTAAACCTTATTGAAAGTCTTCCCACAAGAGTTGTATCTGTTATAGCTGCAAAGGGTAGACCAACATCATATTAAGCCATATGGATGTAGAATGGGATGTCACTTAAATCATATGTAAGTCAAGGCTGGTGAGCGAATACTTTTGGCAATATAGTGTATACAGTCCCCCACTAAGGTATTGTAACGGCAAGGTGAATGCCTTTGTTTTTGTTGTATACTGAAGACATTTGAGTTTCAGATCAAAAGATTAATATGAGACAAAAGTTCAGAGCTCCAGCGTTTATTTCTTGCTATTCACATCTAGATGTGTTAAATAACTGAGGACACAGCACCTTTTGGTTGAAGCCACCCACTTTTCAAGTGAGCATAAGTATTGGAACATGTGACTGATGGGTGTTTCTCAGGTGTTTCCTTTTAATTGTTTAAACATTTGATAGTGGTTGTATTTGGCTTTGGATTTCACCTATGAAAACTGCATTTGCTGTTAAGCAAACATGAAGACCAGAGAGCTGTCTATGGGAGAAAAGCAAACCATTTTGAAGCTGAGAGAAGAGGGAAACTTGTTTAAAAGTGTGTGGTTTTTTTTTTTCGCTGTCATGGAGGCGATATTTAGTGACTTGTGCTGCGTTGACAACGGACGTGAGGCGCACGTTCGCTTCCGCGGCTTGGCATCGTATTTATCTGCGTTAGCTGTAGCTGGGGTGGCTGCCTCAAAATACCATGCAACAAGCATTCCACCCTAGAACAGGGGAAAGCAGAAACTATATCATACATGCAAATCAACCACCTTTCTGCGAAATTCGCCGTTTTGAACTCACAATAGGAGCGGACATCCTCTATAGCTACTCTTACATTTAAGCAACATTTTTGCTCATCAGATCAGTCAGTGTCATATTTGTTGCACTGGTCTTTTGTATTTTCCGGGAGGATGCATTTACGATTAGTCTTTGAAGTTGATAATAGTGGAAAATGAAGTGAAACAGACCGATTTTAGTCAATTGTTTTCCAGAATGAGAGTGCTTAAAGAGGAGGATGCTCTTCACGGGGAGCAGCTTGAAGCAGGCATCAGGTGCAGGTGGGCTTGGCTCAGGTTTAAGGCCAAAACAAACAAAAAAACAAAGAAATGAGGCAAAATTTATTTTAATCTTAAGTTTGTACATCAACATGTACTTGAGCGGTGGTGCTTGAAGAAAAATGTTTTTTCTATCTATCATAACCTTGAGTGTAGGGTGTTTATAATAAAGTGACATCCCAGTGAATTCCACGGGATATTCAGCAAAGCTCAATAGGACATTGCTTGTTCATAGTAAATGTCTTTACTCGTGCATGCCGGCCGGCAGTGTCTTTGTCATGTGACATGTTATTTCGGTAGCTTTATTTTGGTGAAAAAGTATTTCGGTCTGAAACTGAAAATGCACATTTGGCCTGTTTTCAGCCGAAAACATTTCGGCGGCCGACATTTCGGTGTATCACCAATAAACACAAGGGGTCTTCAGTTTAATATGATACTGATATATAACATTCTGAGGTAATTAATTGCGAGTTATGATCTACTTTGCATAGTGGTGTAACAACACATTTGTCATCCAGCACAAGAAGTTACGCTCATTTACCACTGTAAAGGCTGTTTTTCATTTAATTCTTTTATATTTATGGCCTAGAAGTGTTTTTTCATACACATATTTACTAAAATTATGACTTTACTGTGTTAGCGTAAGTTAGTGTTAAAACCGACAGACATACAAATTTGTTGCTGCCGTAGTAACAGAACTATGTTGTAAACCGAGGAACCCCTGTATATGCACTGAACTCCCTTTCAAGCTTGCTCCTATCTGTTCTTTGCGCAGATGGAACTGGACAGATCTGCTGACCCACCTCCTGCTATCTGGGTCTCCACCACCAAGTCATCTGTTAATAAATGGGTAGGCATGCGTGATGCAACGGCCCTGTGAGCATAACAACTCAGAATACAGTGTAGTTAAATTCAATGATACCACATCTAATGTCATCCTGCTATTTGTTTAAGAAATACCCGATATCAGTGATTCTCAAAGTGTGGTACAAGTACCACTAGTGGTCCTTGGTCTCTTTCTCGTGTTACGCCAAAGGACCACTGAATTAAATACAAATGCAATTTGCAACATTTAAAATATGACATACAATCAAACATTTTAGAATAACGTTTGTAGCTATGCAACAGCTTATTGAAACTTTTTGTTTAAATCAAGGACAGTACTTTAAAAAAATAAAATAAAATAAATAAAAAAACTTTCATGTACAGTACATGTTTTCCATAAGTACAGTACAATTCAGTTGTATTTAACTTAAGTACAGTAAATGTGCTTTTTAGGACTAAAGCCTCAGCCTTTTTTTTTTTTAATAAATGTATTTTAATGTTGGCCATGATGATGGTATTTGGAAAGCAAAATATTTTTTTCTATATGTATTTTAATGTTGGCCATTATGAGGGTACTTGGAAAGCAAAATATTTTTTGAGGTGGTACTTGGTGTAAAATGTTTGAGAGCTCTATATGACAAACCAGTAATATAATATAGTTGATACAACGGTAATTTGGCATGGCATAGTGAGGAACCGCTCGATAATATATAGCAAAGTGTATATTTGATTGTTTCGATGTACTTCTATACAGTCTCTCAAGGGAATGCACAACTTCAGATCATCAGGGGAGTACGACAATGACTGCAGCACCCCTCTAACGCCACTGTGCACACAGGCAGACCAAGTCATCAAGGGTAAACATATGTCAGACGAGATTTCTCTTCGGCATCTCTCTCAGTTTAATGAGCAAACGTCTGAATTGCCTTTGTAGGAGGTGCAAGTATTATACAGTGCCACATTCTGAATGACAAGCGGCACATACTTACCAAAGATACCAACAACAACGTTGCTTTCTGGGATGTCCTGAAGGTAAATGATCGCAATAGAATATGTTTGACAAGTCACACAGAAACCTATTCACTCAGTTTTTGGTTTGAACGGAGCCCTTGTGTGATCTTTAGGCTTGCAAAGGTGAAGACCTAGGCAAAGTGGAGTTTGATGAGGAGATTAAAAAGCGTTTCAAGATGGTCTACGTGCCAAACTGGTTCTCAGTTGATTTGAAAACTGGGGTGAGTCATAATCCTAAAGTGGAAACAGTTCACAACTACATTATTCTAACTGTTGTGTAGTAACTGTGTTTATATTGGAGGAGTAGTATTGTCAAACTGCAAAACTTGGAGCTGCCCAATGGATAGCAGCATATAAAACTATATCAAGTTGGTTACATTCATGGCAAATAACAGCTACAGATATTGTGTCATTTGTTTTGGATACGGGCAATGATGAGCAATTGGATTCATCGATTGTGTGAGGAAATTTAGGAGAGAAACAAAGGCAACTGAAAAATGAACTTCACAAACACGTTCATGTCTTTTGACTTCGTCATCCACTGCTAAGAAGACACTTGAGAATTCAATACACGCATGGTACTATTACTATTGATTTCATCTATTGACATTCAGTATTGGGAATGTGATCGACATCGTAAAATAAAATGGTCCTCTGTTACGAATGGCGCACAATGAACTAGTTTTTGCATCGGTGTAAGAATACAATATAAGAATGTATATTATATATGAAGGCGCGCTGAGTTTTATTATTAGTTGTTTTATATTCATATAACCTAAAAGTGTTATATAACCTCCGTTTTTCATACCATTATTTACTGCAATTTTGGTTTTACTAGTGTGTTAGCGTAGTTTATACTACGACACGTTTTCAACTCAGCTCACTCCCAACAAGCAGCAGTTTGGCAAATCGTAAACAGTTCTTCAAAGAGGCTACAAGTTCTTTAGTGCCACCTTCAGTTGAAGTTTACTGTGGAACTAAACATAAAACAGACAATTTCATGTTTTGTATTTAAAACAACCAGATAACTTTGCCTTAAAGTCTGCCTGCTTAATGCTAACACATGGGAAATAGCATAGCGTGGCTAACAAATAGCTTCTATGTTGCAGTGTCATAAATCTCTAGGCAACGGATATTTGAACACAAACAGTGCAGCAGCACAAGTAGACATTATAACAGTATATACATATATAATATTTATTTATATATATATATATATATGCTCCGCGCCGGTTAAGTTGCACTCACCAGGGGTCAAGGTGAATTAATCATGACGCACAAACTTTTAAAATCTTTTTATTCAATTTAATAGTGTTATTGCTCTGTACAATATTATAGCGTTCTAGTTTTCTTATGGAAAAACAGTAAAAAAAAACACAATGTTTGTTGGGTTTTATGGGGAGGCTGCAATGGATTAATGCCATTTCCATTCATTTCAAGGTGGAAAGGTGTTTTTAATCACAGTGGGGCAAACGTATTTAGTCAGCCACCAATTGTGCTAGTTTGCCGGCCGGCAGTTTTCCCACTTAAAAAGATGAGAGAGCCCTGTAATTTTCATCATAGGCATAGGTATAACATCATGCTTTGGGGCTGTTTTTCTGCAAGGGGACCAGGGCGGCTGGTCCATGTAAAGGAAAGAATGAATTGGGCCACTTATGGTGGGATTTTGAGCGAAAACCTCCTTCCATCAGCGAGGGCATTGAAGATGAAACGTGGCTGGGTCTTTCCGCATGACAATGATCCCAAACGCACCGCCCGGGCAACGAAGGAGTGGCTTCGTTAAAAGCATTTCAAGGTCCTGAAGTGGCCGAGCCAGTCTCCGGATCTCAACCCCAAAGAAAATCTTTGGAGGGAGCTGAAAGTCTGCTTTGCCCAGCGACAACCCCAAAACATCAGTGCTCCAGAGGAGATCCGCATGGAGGAATGGGCCAAAATACCAGCAACAGTGTGTGAAAACCTTGTGAAGACTTACAGAAAACGTTTGACCTTTGTCATTGCCAACAAAGGGTTATATAACAAAGTATTGAGATGAACTTTTGTTATTGACCAAATACTTATTTTCTACCATCATGTGCTAATAAATTCTTTAAAAATGCCCCACTGTACAATATTAAACTCTGACCTCAAGGTACCACTGTATTCTCGAACGAAACAAATCCAGTATTGTTAGCCTTTTTATGAGGAACCGGGTGATCGAAAAGCTGCGTTTCCTCTCTGTGATGTGCTGCTGAATAGATGCTCACCATCACACTGGACGAGAGCGACTGCTTCGCGGCCTGGGTGTCGGCAAAGGACGCGGGTTTCTCAAGCTCTGACGGATCCGACCCAAAATGTAGGAAACCTGGCCAAATGTCATTTATGCTGCAGTTATCATTTCCGTCATATTTCCCTTTTGTCTCTGCAGTAAACTTAGGTGGACTGCTGCTTCAGGCTCTGCTGGAGTTCTGGCCCAGAACTCGCATCAATCCCATGGATGAGGAAGAGAACGAAGTGAACCATGGTGAGGAGAGCCGGAAGTCTGATTACTTGAGTTTTTTTTCTGGCTATTTATCAACAGTAAAGGTACAATTAATTTCCCCTCTTACTAGAAGACCACAAAGCCTGGTCGCCGTTACTTGTGACTTGTCAATTGAATAAATGAAGCTTTATTTGTCGAGTAAACCGTTCAAATGCTATACCTGCCTTTAGTGAATGGAGAGCAGGAGAACCGGATCCAGAAAGGAAATGGATACTTCCAGGTGCCGCCACACACACCAGTTATCTTTGGGGAAGCAGGAGGCAGAACTCTTTTTAGGTAATGTTGTGTTTTTTTTCTTTCTTGTTGCATACGAGCTCAACCAGTCAGGTCTACCGTACTTATACAAAGCACTATATTATACAACATGATTTGTTTTGGAAGCTTCACAAAGCTGAAATTTGTAAGCATTGTCATTTCTCCTCCTTTAATAAAGCGACAATAATATTTTGAGCAGGTGAGCATAAATACAGTTTGTAAGGTACTGGGAAATCTTGAAAAATGATTTTTAAATCATCAAAGAATTTCACCTTGGAAAAAGTGGATGAATACTAAAAGCATGCAAATCAGTTGCCTTTTGGCGAAATTCGCCGTTTAGAACTCAAAATAGGCCATTTTCATGAATCGTATAGATCCGATAAGTTTTTCGTTGGGGATGTAGCGGTAACTGGTACTTTTACTCCGTTACAATGATTTAAATGTAGCTCGCTACTTTTATTTTTCAATTATTGCTTATTTATTTATTTATTTATTTATTTTTGTGCGCGAGACTACGAGTTGGACTTCCACATTGGGCGCTGTTTGCGCCAATCTAATTTAAGCGCTCGAGACGTTTAAGCCTAGTTCAGCAATCAAACGACAAAAGAAAGTCACATGACCTCGCATAACGTCTTCTCTTGGGCTTCCCGGGCATGGTATTAACACTAGATAAGCCAGACCGTTGTGCCTAAATGGCCACCATTTTGGGAAGGTCGTCGTTACCACCGTGAAGGGAACTGCGCGCTACTCGTGTTTACATTTAGACGAACAAAAACAACAGTTTTCGTGTATTGTAGTATTTGTTTGGCACCGTCTGCCCAAACGTGGACATTTCATCAGATCAGTCAGTGTCATATTTATTGCGCTGGTGATGATTTCAGTCAATTTCCCAGAACGAGTGTGCTTAGAGAGGAGGATGCTATTCGTGTGGCACAGCTTGAACCAGGAATCAGGTGCAGGTGGAGATGGGCCTGGCTCAAGTTTGAAGCCAGACCCAAAAAGCAAAGAAAATGAGGCAAATTTGATTTTAATGTTAAATTTGTACAGCCACATGATGTACTTGAGTGGTGTAAATAAATGTTTTTCTGCGTGAAGAAAATGTGTTAATTTTTACCTTACTGTACTCTTCAGAGTCTTCCAGATTGGTTCATTCATGTTAAAATAAACTAAAAAATGATCTGCAGGGGCCCGGGGGATCCCCCAATCCCCCCGCCTACAATGTTTGTTTTGTCACCCTTTTCCATGCCTTTGGTGTTTGCACGTCTGTAAAAGTGAGCACACTTCATCACTGGTGGGATTTTGCTGCAGGTTGCTTTGTCGAGATTCAGGCGGGGAGACTGAGTCCATGCTGCTGAATGAGACTGTTCCTCAATGGGTCATTGATATAACTGTAGATGTGAGTAATGTGGTCATGTTCACCTTCTCAATTAGTCATTGTAAAATTTTGTTCATTTTACTATACAGGTAATGGTTAAGTAATATCTGACAATCGACCAAAACTCTACATTCGATGTGCAACATAACATGATCAATATTCAAAAAGATTAATACTGATACAAATGAAATGCAAATTTAAAGGCTTTATTGTTATTTAAAAGTATTGTGTATGCGTTTCTGTGAGCAGCATTCCCCTTAAATATTGCCCCCTTCTCCTCTGCCAGAAAAACATGCCCAAGTTCAACAAAATTCCATTCTACCTCCAGCCTCATTCATCCTCTGGTGCGAAAACGCTGAAAAAGTGAGTTCCCCGCCCCCAAGTACTCTTCTTGTTTTTTATCATAGAGAACGCCAATGCCTTCTCTGTTGATTTTTATTTGCACCCTTTGCGCTCCACAGGGACCGTCTTTCAGCCAGTGACATGCTGCAGGTGAGGAAGGTGATGGAGCACGTGTATGAGAAGATCATCAACCTGGACAACGAGTCTCAGACCACCAGCTCCTCTGCCAACGATAAGCCCGGGGAGCAGGAAAAGGAGGAGGACATGGCCATGCTCGCTGAGGAGAAGATAGAGCTAATGTGTCAAGACCAGGTACATTTGATTGCCTTTCATCCCTTTACACAAACCTAAATGCATCCTCTAAGATAGTGACTCCTAAAGTTTTGTTGGTACGCAAAGAATCACTGAATTAAATATTAGTTTTAATTCAGTACAAGTACAGTGCCATTGTGTTTAACCTTTAAATGCAATACATTTGCATTTAATATTTTAGAACTGTTTTCAAACGGGTACTATTTCTACTTGGGTGCAGAATATTGTTATTGAATCTTATTTAAGTACGTTTCCCCCCCCCCCCCCCCCCCCCCCCCCCCCATATTACAGCACAGAGTTAAGAGCAGTAAAACCTCTGCTAATGCATGCTCAGGATTTTTTGGAGTGGTACTTTAAAAGGTTTGAGAACCACTGCCCTAAAAAAACTGGTCTCCTTCTCTTCTCACCACTAGGTTCTGGATCCAAACATGGACCTGCGAACAGTGAAATATTTTATCTGGAAAAGTGGCGGGGACTTGACGCTTCACTATAGGCAGAAGTCCACGTGAAAGTTAAACTTGAACAAGCAAGATTCTTTTTTTTTTTTTTTTTTTTTTGTTGGGGTCATTTGCCAATTGCCACCCATCAGACATGTCATATCCTGAAGTCCATTCATGGTCAAACGGTTGTACTATGCACAGGGGTTTACTGAGATATTTCCAAGGATGTGTCCAACGGAACATAACAAGCTGGAGCAGTCAAGAGACAAGATGGTTTTTTTTTTTTTTTTAAACAGTTTGAAGAATGGACTAAAACCTTTGGTTGTTTTTTTACATCTTTGACTGCTATGTTTATTATAAACTGCTGTGTTTGCGTAGAATGCTATAGTACATTCCAGACCTATCCTTGTTCTAAAAACACACCGCAGTGTCAATGGTATCTCTGGTTTTGAACGCCCACGCTCTCTGGAAGCATCACAGTCGTGCATCCTCACTTGAACGTAACCTTGACTTCTAATTATGACAGAGCTTGAACGTCACCACACTTGTCTTTGTCTCTTTTAGCTGTGCTGTTCTCAGTGAACAGGATGATTTCATGTATCATTGTGGACACTATTTTGGATTTAAGTGACTTTGGGGGCGGAGATTGCATCAGTTTTGTTGTACAGTTCACTTAATACCAACTGATATTTTTCAGATTCCTTAGAACACATTCATGGCTGTAATTTAACATGGATGATACAAATGGTATTGGTTGTATACACTACAACCTGGAAATTGTAGTTTACTCATTAAGAATGATTGTAGTTGTTCAAATCATAGACATTTTCAATTATATACGCAGTGGACCCTTGATAGAACAGACTAATAGAATTTGTCAATGGCATTTTAAAGAACAAATGGAAAGCATTTTTGGAAGCATTGTTCAGTCCCAACGGTCTGTTGTATCGGGGTCTGTTTTATCAAGTTTCCACTGTATATCTTATCTATCAATAGATGTGAATATATAGATATAGATGTTTATATATGTAAATATAGATCTATATATACATATGTATGTGTGTGTGTTGTATGTGTGTGTGTGTATATATATATATATATATATATATATATATATATATATACATACACACATACACACACACACATACATATATATGTACACATATAGTTGGGACGTTGTGTTAAACAAATAAAAACAGAATACAATGATTTGCATCATGTTCAACCTATATTTAATTGAATACACTACAAAGACAAGATATGTAATGTTCAAACTGATAAAGTTTATTGTTTTTAGCAAATAATCATTCACTTAGAATTTTATGGCAGCAACACGTTCCAAAAAAGCTGGGACACGTGGCAAGAAAAGACTGAGAAAGTTGAGGAATGCTCATCAAACACCTGTTTGGAACATCCCACAGGTGAACAGGCTAATTGGGGACAGGTGGGTGCCATGATTGGGTATAAAAGGAGCTTCCCTGAATTGCTCAGTCATTCACAAGCAAAGACGGGGCGAGGTTCACCTCTTTGTGAACAAGTGCACGAGAAAATAGTTGAACAGTTTAAGGACAATGTTCCTCAACGTACAATTGCAAGGAATTTAGAGATTTCATCATCTACGTTCCATAATATCATCAAAAGGTTCAGAGAATCTGGAGAAATCACTGCATGTAAGCCGCACGTCCAAAAACCAACACTGAACTGCCCGTGACCCTCGATCCTTCAGGCGGCACTGTATCAAAACCTGACAAAGTGTAAAGGCTATCACCACACGGGCTCAGGAACACTTCAGAAAATAAATACAGTTTGGCACTACATCCGTAAGTGCAACTTGAAACTCTACTATCCGAACCGTAAGCCATTTATCAACAACACCCAGAAACGCCGCCGGCTTCTCTGGGCCCGAGCTCATCTAAGATGGATTGATGCAAAGTGTAAAAGTGTTCTGTGAGTCCACATTTCAAATTGTTTTTGGAAATTGTCGATGTCGTGTCCTCCGGGCCAAAGAGGAAAAGAACCATCTGGACTGTTACGGGCGCAAAGTTCAAAAGCCAGCATCTGTGATGGTATGGGCTGTGTTAGTGCCAATGGCATGGGTAAGTTACACATCTGTAAAGGCAACATTAATGCTGAAAGGTACATACAGATTTTGGAGAGACATATGCTGCCATCCAAGCAACGTCTTTTTCATGGACGCCCCTCCTCATTTCAGCAAGACAATGGCAAACCACATTATGAACATGTTACAACAACGTGGCTTCGTAGTAAAAGAGGGCGGGTACTAGACTGGCCTGCCTGTAGTCCAGACCTGTCGCCCATTGAAAATGTGTGGTGCATTATGAAGTGTAAAATACGAAAACAGACCCCGGACTGTTGAACAGCTGAAGCTGAACATCAAGCAAGAATGGGAAAGAATTCCACCTACAAAGCTTCAACAATTCGTGTCCTCGGTTCCCAAACGTTTGTTGAATGTTAAAAGAAAAGGTGATGTAACACAGTGGTAAACATGACCCTGTCCCAGCTTTTTTTGGAACCTGTTGCAGCCATAAAATTCCATGTTAATGATTATTTGCTAAAAACAATAAAGTTGATCAGTTTGAACATTACGTATCTTGTCTTTGTAGTGTATTCAATTAAATATAAGTTGAACATGATTTGCAAATCATTGTATTCTGTTTTTATTTATGTTTAACACAATGTCCCAACTTCATTGGAATTGAGGTTGTGATATGCATATATATGTATATGCGTGTGTGTGTGTATATATATATATATAGAGAGAGAGAGAGAGAGAGAGAGAGAGAGAGAGAGAGAGAGAGAGAGAGAGAGATGCGTGTGTATATATATATATATATATATGAATAAATCACTGTGCTTGGCCTGACCTGGGTCAAAGTGAGAGCTGTTCCTAATGTATAGTTAATTTAAATAGGAGCTTAATAAAATATATAACAGTATAAGATTAGTCTTTACCAGAACAAACTTTTTTCTTCTTACAGTGGACCCCCGCTATTGTAGGGGATAGGGACCAGGCCAGACAGTGAAAATGTGTGGGTAATTGACGGCCACTATAATTACATGGGGGAGGGGGGAATAAAAGCAAGGCTTGACTGTCAAAAAGGGTTTTCACGGTTGGCTCCCCCCAGAAAGGAGGGGATGAGAAAAAGAATCCGCAGGTACCGAACTGCAAGTATGCGGGGGTCCACTGTATTACCAAGCTGAACAGGTCTTTTTATTGTAAATTTGATGGCATTTAGCCACAAAGGCCGATGTGAACACGTCAAGTGAGCTTTAGTGGGCCAAAACAGGATGGGTACACAGTAATATCCATTGTTGTAATAATTTGTGAAATATGTATATTTTACGCTTCCAAAGAAATAAATCGGAATTCTTTAACAATGACACCTTTATGGGGATCATGCAAGGATGTGTTTTGACGTCAGTGTTCGGCAGCCGAGTTTGAAAAAGAACAAAGGACCATGTTTTAGTTTTGATAAGTTGTATAAAATATTCCATTTGACAGCACATTAGTGCTAAAAAAGTATTCACTTTGAAAGAATATCTGCAAAAATACTTTACTTGAGCAACTATTAAGACATTCCCCAAAAACAAAACTCATTCATTACTCAACAGCACCATTACTATGTAATTACACCTACAAAAGTCACCTATTCAATTGCCTTGTTCTTTAAGTAATAGTTGTCTAATATTGCATAGATCACAAAACTGCACAGTTTTGTGATCTAGGGTTGTGTTGAGCTGAATGGGTTAATAGCTCTAGCTTCATACACTAAAACAAAAAACAAAAACCTACTGCTCTCTTCAAAGCTTTACTCAAACGAAAGCCATGAGTGAACTACATTAACAGCGCACGCATCTTAATAAATTAAACTAGCCCAAAGGTAAACCTGTCATTTCATCAATATTTTTTTCTACTGTTGTGATGTACTTAAGATATGATTTGTCTTCTTTTTAAAGTCCACGACTACATTTACGATGTCAGAATCCAGTTTCACAACCTGTGTCCACTTCCACTAAGTGACATCTGTAAAAACAAAATTAGCAGTGACTTGTTGATGTCACATAAAAACAGCATACAGTCCCATCCAAAAGGTATTGGAACGGAAAGGCCAATTCCTTTGTTTTTGTTGAATACTGAAGACATTTGGGTTTCAAATCAAAACATAAATAGACTGTCTATGGGAGAAAAGCAAAGCATTTTGAAGCTGAGAGAAGAGGGATAATCTATCAGAGCTATTGCACAAACATTGGGCATAGCCAATACAACAATTTAGGATGTCCTGAAAAACTACTGGTGTACTGAGCAACAGACATTGAACAGGTCGGCCAAGGGTATCAACAGGTTGATCACAGAAACATTGTGAGAGCTATGAAGAAACAGACAACGACAGCAGTCAGTGGTATCACAATCCACTGTTCGAAGAAGACTTTGACAAAAGAAATATACAGGCCATGTCACAAGATGCAAACCACTCATCAGCAAAAAGACCCAGAAGGCCAGATTGGATATTGCAAAGACATACAGAGATGAGCCACAAAAGTTTGGGAACAAAGTTTTATGGACTGATGAGACCAAGATTATCCTCTACCAAAGTGATGGAAAGGCCAAAGTATAGAGAAAGAAAGGATCTGATGAGGATCCAAAACACACAAGCTCAGCTGTGAAGCATGGAGGAGCTAATGTCATGGCTTGGGCTTGCATGGCTGCTTCTGGAACAGGCTCACTAGTCTTTATTGAGGATATAACTCACTATGGTAGCAGCAGAATTTATTCTGAAGCTTACAAAACCATTTTGTCAGGCCATTAACAGAAAAATGCATCTAATCGGGAGACGCTTCATCATGCAACAAGACAATGACCCCAAACATACTGCCAGCACAACAAAGGACTTCATCAGGGGGGGAAAGTGGAAGGTCTGAGACTGGCCAAGTCAATTACCGGACCGTAACCCAATAGAGCATGCATTTTACCTCCTGAAGAGGAGACTGAAGGGAGAAACCCTCAGAAACTAACTTAAAGAGGCTGCAGTAAAGGCATAGAAAAGCATTTCAAATGAAGAATGCAACAGTCTGGTGAAGTCAATGGGTTGCAGGCTTGATGCAGTTATGGCAGGTCAGGGTTATGCCACCAAATATTATATCTTATTCACTTTAAGTTAATTTCATAATGTATGTTCCAATACCTATGCTCACTTGAAAAGTGGGTGGGTTCAAACAAAAGGTGCTCTGTCCTTAGTTGATGTACACATCTAGATGTAAATACCATGAAATAAAAGCTGGAATTTTGAACTTTTGTCTTATATTCATCTTTTGATCTGAAACCCAAATGTCTTCAGTGTACCACAAAAAAAAAAAAAAAAAAGGAATTGACCTTTGCTTTCCAATACTTTTGGAGGGGACTACATAAGATTGCAGTACCTTTGCGGGAGTTGCTTCCTCTCCCTCACCATTGTACGTATAAAGAAAAAGAAAAAGTAGTTCAATATATTTTGTCAGTCATTTCAGAAAGTGAATATATATATTACACATTGAAATACTTCAAGCCTATGTACTCCAGTTTCTTCTCACATCCCCAAAACAAGCATTGTAGGTTAATTGAAAACTTTAAATTGCCCATACGTGTAGATTTGAGTGCAAATGGTTGTTTGTTTCTATGTGCCCTGCGATTGGCTGGCGGCCGGTTCAGGGTGTACACCGCCTCTCGCCCAGAGTCAGCTGGGATAGGCTCCAGCTCGCCCGCGACCCTAGTGAGGAGAAGCGGGACAAAAAAAAAAAAATGGTGTGTGACGTTTCCACAGTCAGTGATGATTTGGGGTGCCATGACATCTGCTTTTCGTGCTCCACTTTTCTGAAGTCTACAGTCAATGCAGCCGTCTACCAGGAAGTTCTAGAGCACTTCATTCATATGCTTCTCTCTGCTGACAAGCTGTATGGAGATTTGATTTTCCAGCAGGACTTGGCAGCTCCCAAAGGTACCAAAAGCTGGTTCAATTACCATGGTGTTACTGCGCTTGACTGGCCAGCAACCCCCCGACCTAAACCCCATTAAAAAAAAAATAATAATAATAATAATCTATGGGCTGTTGTCAAGTGGACGATAAGAGACACCAGACCCAACAACGCAGATAGATGACCGGAGGGCAGCTATCAAAGCAACCTGGGCTTCCATTAAACCCACTCAGTTCCACGGTGCATTGATGCAGTAATTCATGCAAAAAGAGGCCCAACCAAGTTTCGAGGATCTAGAAATAACCATACTTTTCAGAAGCCTGACATTTGTGCGTAAAATATCCTTTATGATTGGTCATATGTGATAGTCAATTTTTCTGAGACACTGAATTTTAACTTTTTCATTATCTTCTAACTATAATGATCAAAATTACAAGAAAGCTTATTAGTTCACTCTGTGTGTAACGATTATATAAAATAAGTTTCACTTTCTGAAATGAATGGCAATATTTTTATATTATATAGTCATATTCTTTTTTACTTTTTCACAATATTCTAATTTTTGAGATGCACCTGTAGTGCTCAACAGGAGTAGATCATCTTTTTATTTCTCGGTAAATACGAGAATTTGAATTTTTCATCGGATTAACCTGTCGTTGAATTCTTGTGAATCAGATTTTCTTTTAAAAAAAGTTAAGTCTTTGCTAGATTTTTGCGTGCCAAAGGACTACATTTGTGAGAGTAAGTGTTTTTGTAAAACGTCCCATAGAAAATATGAATTACTTTTGTAACAGATCTGTTGGGGTGTACTCGATGTTGAGCACTGTATATACACATACAATGCTTGTCTTTAAAAAAAAAAAAAAGAAGGGATTGTCACCATCTTGTTTTTTTTTCTTCTTTTGAGGTTGGCCTGATGCAGTCTCATTCAAACTTTGGCTCTCGTGGTTGATCCTCAGTGTCCCCATGCTCACAGTGATGCACACGAGCCTCATCTTTGTACTGATCTTCACTTTGCTCAGTGGGTGCATTATCCACTTGGGACTCACCTGGGAGAACATCAGTAGCAGGTGGACAAGCAGGTTCTTCATTGTACGGCTCCAGTGGGTCTATAGACTGGTCAACAGACGGTGCACCTAGTGGTGGACTGTGGCTATGACTTGACTCGCAGAGGGAGTCTGGTATGTGAGAAGAGTTGAAGTAAGATGGCTCTTCCGCTGACACGCCAGAATCAGATTGACTACTGATGATAGCAGAAGTGAGATCCACGGAGGCCAGGGGGGTCCGCTCTTGAGAGTTAATCTGTTTGGAAGAATGCAGTTCACTTCCATCCAGCTCCTCTGCAGAACAGGAAATCAAATGGTTACTGGAACTTAGGGTTGGGCATCGTATGAATTTGAGCGACTCCGGTTCCAAACGATTCTCGATTCAGATTCTTTTAGGGGGCTGGGTCAAAAAAGGTTGCATGGTTTAGATAAAGTGTGTCCAAATTATGAACATTTGACTCGGGGTTCTTTATAACCAGTATCAATATCAAACCTATGAACTAAAAGGTGTGTGTGTGGAACTAACTGAATTGACTTAATATTCATTAATTGTTTTTGCTTAAAGTTAAATATAACATTGTTAAAATAGTTAATTTGGTGCCGTTTCATCACGTCAAATGGTTTACATGTGCAAGTTTTCACTTGACTCCCGTTTTTAAGCTAGTCGCCTTTTATTTTGAAGGGTACGCACCAGAACTCAGCATTCTGGCACGAAAAGTAACTTCAAACGGCACCTGGTGATTTTTTAATTTTTTTTTTTTAAATGAAGCTCCGCGTAGCGTAGGCTGAGGCTCGGAGCACGTCAGACGCTACACATCGTGCAAGCCTCCTTTACACAATACAATCTTATTCCAAGTGTTGCACTGAGGCGACTCGTCATTCATTTTAACCAAGTTAATACACACTTTTGTTCGCCGCCGCTGCTGGGCACAAGCGCGTCTTCTTCATTGGTTTTCGCCGGCTCATTTGTTTTCGCCACTTCTTCTTGGGGGTGTAGGTATCGAAACGGGGAACGGAAATCTTTTAATTTGAACGATTCCGGGAGAACCGGAACGTTAGTCCTGGTTCCAATCGGTTCTCAATTCTCAATGCCCAACCCTACTGGAAATGTATAGTTGTAAACACCTTCCAACAGTTTATTATTTGTTATGTTCATCACCATAAAAGTATATTGTTAAATGGCTTTTTAATCCATGCCTGTTTTAATACAATTGTGATGGTAGTATTCTCTATCACTAGTTGATGTGTAGGCCTACTGCATGTGTATACATCAATGTTGTGGTAATTTATTGTCTTTTTGTAAACTTGGGTCACATTGAACAATCAATCCCACCCTAAGAAGTTTAGGAAATTGCTTTTTAATGTTTAATGTGTTCAACAAATTTTCGTGTGAGAATATGTGTGGTTTTCTACACTGTATAACGCAACGGCACGTGTTGACACCGAAAACGAAAACAAAGTAAATTGTTTGACAATTGGCAACCAGTTAGCAATTATTAGGTGGGTGGCCTTGTACAAAAAAATGTTTGGAATATATATATTTTTTTTTTTAAATTACAGTATATGTCGAGTGAAAATTTAGTAAAAACGACTAGCATGAAGAAATGTTGCATAACAAACGTGGGCGGACAAAACAACGCTGAGTGTTTACATCCCAGAGTCAACTGGAATTCTAATCAGTGTTGAATGTCTCCACATCATTGGTATGCGCAGGGACCTCCGTTACAACTACCATCTGAGAGCCTATTTACCTGCATTGCAACGGCATTCAAATGGGCTCATTAGTAAACTCTGTAAGACCTGTGTCTGAACAATAGCATCTGTCTACAAGCTGAGATAATTAAGGCCTCTTTATACTTGGCGCGGCCGACAACGCCCGCATTGCATCACGTGACCGACAAATTGGCCCGCGCGGTCCTTCTGCGTAGCTTGACACGCACACGGCAAAAATTCTTGCTGCGCGTCGAACGCCGCGGAGATCATCTCTTGTGATTGGTCCGTTTTTGTCACGTGCTCCCACACAGAGCGACACAGCCAAATGTGACTGAACTGGACACTTGTGAAAAAAATTACATTTGGCGACTCACACACCAGGCGATTGACCCTCGCATATACTGTACTGCAACACAGGAGTTCTTAGCGGGAAACAACGTTTTGTGGCACCAGATGGCTACTGTATTATTTTAAATTGAACTAAAAACAACATGGCTATTCAGTCATGTCCGGCAGTGTGTGTGGTTCTGCAACTAGTTTTCGTTGGGTTTTGGCCGACTGCAATTACATTGGCTACGAGACCACGTCGAATCACCAGCGCAGATGTTTACAGCCGATAAAAATGCCAGGTTGTAACACATGATCTTTCAGAACAAAAATGGCGAACTAGAAAGAGGAAGAGTTGATCGAATTATTGTATGATTGTCGTGCCGAGGGGTACTCAGTAGGCTTGGGCATCGAGAACCGAGAACCGTTTTGGAACCGGGACTAACGTTCTGATTCTCCCGGAATCCTTCAAATTTAAAAGTTTCGACTCCCAGTTACGATGCCTCGTCCGCTGACCCCAAAGAAGCGGCGAAAACAAATGAAGAAGAACGCGCACGAAGATGTGTTTGTCCCCAACGGCGGCAGCGAACAAAAGCGTGCCTTAACTTTGTTCAAATTAATGACCAGTCGCCTCAGTATAACACTTGGAAAAAGATTATATTGTGCAAAGGAGAGGATACGCAGAACGGAAGATCAATGAATTCATGAATTCATGTGCAAAGGAGGCTTTATTTTAGTCTTCAAACCAACGTAAGAGCTAATGACAGAAAACAAAAGATTAACAATTGAGCTAAAAAGTCACCGTAGCAACTTTACATCACAATGAATTCGGACAAAATTCACATTTTTTTTTTTTTTTTTTAAATTGACTGATGATTAATCGGTTATCGGAATTTGATTCCACCAAATATCGGACTCAGCATTTGCCTAAAAAAAAAAATATCCATATCGGTCGGGCACCTTTTTTCAGGCTCAGCCTTTAAATGGAAGCAAATGGACCAAATAACCCTTTTCCATTTCAAAACTGTGTCAATGAAAAAATGAGAGTATGCTGCAGCCTGACTTACCAACACCGGAGATCTCGTTCTCTCTCTCATCGTTCATCGCGAGGGAGGTGTTGTTCATGTCGACGGACGACACTGACAGATCCAGCTTGTCGAACAATTCAGCATGAACGGGGCTCATTACAGCCAATTCAGAATCAGACAAGCCTGGACAGAAAACAGCAATTCCTTGTAGAAAATTCATCACAGGGTCAGACAGAGGTTTGACTCAGCTCACCAGGATCCATGACACTCTGCATGGGTGGAGTAAGAGAAGCATCATGGAGGGTGACCCCTAACACATCCTCACTTTGGCTTGAAGGTGCCATCAACGGTGCCTAAAAATCGCGATTATGTTCTATATTATAACCATGTCAATATTACCCAATATTGGGCATGAGTCAAACAACTATTTCATGTGTTTGAGAGGATGTATGCAATCAGTTTTCTCATGGGTTGTGTACCTCTGTGAAGCCGTGGTTAGGCAGCTCTGCAGGTGGGCTCTCCTCAGGGGCAGGGGGGACGGGGGTCTTTGGTGTCGATATGTCAGACTGTGCAGGGATTCTATGCAGGTAGCCATACCCAATGCCACAACCTAAACTAAAAGTGGGAATCAGTAAAAGCAACAAGACCAGTTATGAGCCAATGCTTATCAAGGAGAAGTTGCATTAGGATACTGGAACAATTCCAGAAAAATTGTTGCTTTCATGGAGAAATAATGCAATAAAGGTGTAAGAAGTGAAAACCACATTGACTAAACTGAAATGAACAAATTACGCAATTTAATTTAGTGCATGTTACACCTGATGTGAACTTCTTCAACTCTGCTAGCTGAAAAAAATTCACGTGCACAATGTTTGAAAATATATGACTATAAAGAAACATTTAAGAAACAGACACCTTTGTAGAGGGCAATGAGCAGGGCTCGAGAATGCAACCATACTGGTCGCATATGCGACCAATATGGTCTTTTTTTTTTTTTCCCCAATATGGCCTTTTTTCAGCCTGTGCAATTAAAAATTTCATCTTTTCGCATTTGCGCGAGTACGTTTTAATGGTTGAAAGTCGCCTTTTCTCCACTGCAATCTCCTCCTCCTGTGAGAGAGAGTGAGGGAGTCCTGTGAGAGAGAGAGAGAGAGAGAGAGAGAGAGAGAGAGAGAGAGAGAGAGCACGAGCACTGTTACGCCGTCTGTCATTAAGAGTTCCATTTGAGGTCAAAGCGACCCGCTGCTATATGATTGGCTGCCTGTTTCACCGTAATTGATTGATTCTTACAGATAGAACACACACAGATAGAACACACACAGCATCGCTAACCCATGTACACGCGCACCACATATGCACATCACATAGGGTTGGGCATTGTTTGAATTTGAGGGATTCTGGTTCCGATTCCGGTTAGTTCGATTCCGGTTCCAAACGATTCTCGATTCCGATTCTTTTCGGGGGCTGGGTCAAAAACGTTTGCATGATGTAAATAAAGGGTGTCCAAATTATGAACATCCCTTTTGTTAGCAGCCCGCAGCATAGACTAAAATGAACATTTGACTCGAGGTTCTTTATAACCAGTATCAAGATCAAACCTATGATTTAAAAGGCAATGTGTGTGGAAGTAACCAAATTGACTTAATATTCATTCATTAATGTTTCAGCTAAAAGTTAAATATAGCATTGTTAAAACAGTTATTATAACTGTTCTATTTTATTGTATTGTTTCACTCGCCCAGTTGACTTCACTGACTATATAGCTGCCCCTCTATTCTGTTTCATCACGTCAAATGGTTTATAAGTGCAGCTTTTAACTTCACTTCTTGTTTTAAGCTTGTAGCCTTTTATTTTGAAGGGTATGCACTGACACGAAAAGTAACTTCACACGGCGCCGGTGATTTATTTTATTTTAAAGGATGGAACCAAATGCTATGAAACGCTGATTCCTTTCCCTACTCAGTGATGAGGCACAAGGTTAGTGTTTGTGATACTGTGAGACAATGTTCATGCGCATTTTGTCCCAATTCATTGTGATGTAAAGTTGCTACAATTAAGTTTTAGCCCAATTTTTCTCTCATCGGTGGTTACATTGGTTTGAAGACTAAAATAAACGCTAAAAACATCCATCCATCCATCCATTTTCTACCGCTTATCCGAGGTCGGGTCGCGGGGGCAGTAGCTTTAGGCAGGGATGCCCAGACTTCCCTCTCCCCAGCCACTTCATCCAGCTCTTCTGGGTGGGATCTCGAGGCGTTCCCAGACCAGCCGAAAGACGTAGTCGCTCCAGCGTGTCCTGGGTCGTGTCCTGGGTCTCCTCGCGGTGGGACGTGCCCGGAACACCTCATCAGGGAGGCGTCCGGGAGGCATCCGAATCAGACGTTAGTCCCGGTTCCAATCGGTTTTCGATTCTCAATGCCCAACCCTAACGTCACAGACAGGCTAGTACGCCGTTATGTCTGGCCAGTAGCCACCACGTACCTATATTCATGCTGCTACCAGTGTTGCCACCGTTACCTAAACTAACAAACTAACTTTGTTACTTTACTGATTACTTGATTTCAAAAGTAACTAATTTAGAAAAAAGTAACTTTTGATATGTGATGTCAGCCGTGGCGGCACGGTGGCCGACTGGTAAGAGCGTCAGCCTCACAGTTCTGAGGACCCGGGTTCAATCCCCGGCCCTGACTGTGTGGAGTTTGCATGTTCTCCCCGTGCCTGCGTGGGTTTTCTCCGGGCACTCCGGTTTCCTCCCACATCCCAAAAACATGCATAAATTGGAGACTCTAAATTGCCCGTAGGTGTGACTGTGAGTGCGAATGGTTGTCTGTTTGTATGTGCCCTGCGATTGGCTGGCAACCAGTTCAGGGTGTACCCCGCCTCCTGCCCGATGACAGCTGGGATAGGCTCCAGCACACCCGCGACCCTAGTGAGGAGAAGCGGCTCAGAAAATGGATGGATGGATGGATGTCAGCCGTGCAGCGCGTTAAACCAGCTCACAGTCCGGACTCCAGATGAAGTTTAAAGATCTCACTTTCCATTGTAAATATTGTTTAAGCTAAGTATTAGTATTAGTATATAGTATTAGTGTACTGCGAACTGCAAAGACTGCCTGTTCAATTTCTTGTTTTCAGTTCACTCATTATTATACAGAATCATGCACAAAGGTTTTAACAACTTTGTTACTAAGCTAACAAATCTCTCTCGCTATCTTGCCATCTATCTATACCCTGTTTATAACACAGACATATGATTTGTGCAAAGTTAAAAAGCATACATGGCGTACGCTCAAATCCAGAAAACGGCGTACGCACAAAAATATTCAGATGTATGAAACTCTGCGTACTCATGAATCCAAGCGCATTTCCGAGCAGACTCCTCCCTGTCCACGCCCACATTTGAATATGCAAATCATATTTAAATGAATCGTGCACCTGAGATGCCGATCTCTGCATGATCAGAAAAAAAGGAAAGTGAGCAAGGTAATGAAGAAAAAATTGTTTTTCTGAACTTGAGGTTGCTCAATGAACTGGAGGCACGCAAGAAAATCCTCTTTGGCACGCTGTCCTACGGCGTTAACAACACGCGAAAGAGGGGCGAATGGGACAGTGCGTGTGCGGCTGTCAATGCTGTGGAGACAGAATAGCGCGCGCACGCTGAACTAAAAAAAAGACGTGGTCAGACATTAAGGTGGATGTGAAGCGGAGTACAGCTGCCCACCGCCAAATTGTGGCCATAAAAAAGGCGGAAGAACTGGCGCGGAGGGCCTCACCCCGTTCGAGGAGAGAATCGCTGCGATCATGGGTGACGCTGCTCTCTCAGCGGTGATGGGAGGACATGTGGCAAGGTTAATACCATGTATTTTTAGAACTCAGAACAAATGTGTTCATGCAGTAACCTACACGCAGCCCTGTGAGATAAAGGTTCATGCGTAAATGTTGTATGTGTGGTATTTGTAATAAATCTTTTTAATTCAAATAGAAGCACATCAGCATATTAAAGAGGATATCAAAAACTTTGACTCCTTTTTGATTACTCAATTTATTATTTAATACACAGGAGTGGGCACGCCCGCTGAAAAAAAAATCTTTTTTTTTTTTTTTTTTTTAGGAGAAGAGGGGTACATTGTCAATTTAAACACATTTTAATCATGTGCAACCGATGTACATGTTCAAATTAAGTAAATTCAAAGGACCTTTTTTTCAGTGCATGTGCTGGAGTCACGAAGCGATTGTGAGGGCAATAGGCGGCATAAATGACCGCCTTGATCAATTAATAGGTGTCCTCACAAATATCAGTGGTTCATTAAATACACTGGTTAACAAATTAATTCTCAGTCCTTGCCTCAATTGCATTGTTGAAATAAAATGTTGCCGGGCATGAATTGTTCATCGGTGCTAATTACTCGTGTCTCTGGTGTGCAGATTTATGTGAACAGTTTCCCAGCATCACCTCGAAGTGTCGCCAAGGCACCAAAAGCTGCGGAAACGTGCGTACGCCAGCCATGCAGTTGGCGTGAGGCGCCGCACATTTCCACGGTCACGTCACTCTTGATACATCTGAACTCTGCCGTGAACAAGAACGAACGCCACGTTTTTGTGCGTACGCACCTTTTGTACATGAGGCCCCCGGTGAGTACTGTCTAATTGACCTAATAGAACCAGCATCAGTAAAGTAGAGTTTTACTACTAGTAGAAGGTCCTTGTGGGTATATGACATAAATTTGCACAGTGTGTCACTGCACCTTAAGAACTGACAGAAGAAAACACAGAAATGGTGACCCCTTTCGCCTTTGTAACTCTTAACAACTTCCACTCCTCTTGGAAGACTGTTGACAGGATTTTGGAGTCTGTCTGTGTGTGTGTGCCCAAATGTCTCTGTGTATGAAGATTTAAGATACAGAGGAACTAAGGGGTTCATATAGCCCTCTAACTGATGAAATAATTGATTAGAAAGTGTGTTCCATACCTTCCCTCGCCTCCCCATGCTCCGTTCGGGGTGACCACCACTTCTCTGCAGTCGTCCGTGAGCGCGCTGTACACCAGCAACTTCACTTGCTTCCCCTCATGAGCCTCAATCAGCGAGAAGAAGTCTTCTGACTGGAAATCGGCACGTTTGATGAATGAATTAATCTCAATATTCTAACTATGCTCAATTGACTTTGTCGTCTTGCATTGTGTCATCTCATTAGGGATAAAACAGTTACACGGAATACTGATAAATTGTAATAAAATGTAATTTATATTACTGGTTCAGTTCAGAATTTTCATTCATGACTTTGGTGTGCACAAGCCCCTATAGGGCATACAACCCCAATTCCAATGACGTTGGGATGTTGTGTTAAACAAATAAAAACAGAAATCAATGATTTGGTAAAGACTAATCTTATACTGTTATATATTTTATTAAGCTCCTATTTAAATGAACTATACATTAGGAACAGCTCTCACTTTGACCCAGGTCAGGCCAAGCACAGTGATATATATATATATATATATATATATATATATACACACACATACATACACACACACACACACGCATATACATATATATGCATATCACAACCTCAATTCCAATGAAGTTGGGACATTGTGTTAAACATAAATAAAAACACAATACAATGATTTGCAAATCATGTTCAACTTATATTTAATTGAATACACCACAAAGACAAGATACTTAATGTTCAAACTGATCAACTTGATTGTTTTTAGCAAATAATCATTAACTTAGAATTTTATGGCTGCAACACGTTCAAAAAAGCTGGGACAGGGTCATGTTTACCACTGTGTTACATCACCTTTTCTTTTAACAGCATTCAATAAACGTCTGGGAACCGAGGACACGAATTGTTGAAGCTTTGTAGGTGGAATTCTTTCCCATTCTTGATTGATGTACAGCTTCAGCTGTTCAAGAGTCCGGGCTCTCTGTTTTCGTATTTTACTCTTCATAATGCACCACACATTTTCAATGGGAGATAGGTCTGGACTACAGGCAGGCCAGTCTAGTACCCGCACTCTTTTACTACGAAGCCACGCTGTTGTAACACGTGCAGAAAGTGGTTTGGCATTGTCTTGCTGAAATAAGCTTGGGCGTCTATGAAAAAGACGTTGCTTGGATGGCAGCATATGTCTCTCCAAAACCTGTATGTACCTTTCAGCATTAATGGTGCCTTTACAGATGTGTAAGTTACCCATGCCATTGGCACTAAACCAGCCCCATTCCATCACATATTCTGGCTTTTGAACTTTGCATCCATAACAGTCCGGATGGCTCTTTTCCCCTTTGGCCCGGAGGACACGACGTCCACAATTTTCAAATACAATTTGAAATGTGGACTCGTCGGCCCACAGAACACTTTTCCACTTTGCATCGGTCCATCTTAGATGAGCTCAGGCCCAGAGAAGGCAGCGGTGTTTCTGGGTGTTGTTGATAAATGGCTTTTGCTCTGCATAGTAGAGTTTCAAGTTGCACTTACGGCTGTAGCACTGTGGTTTTCTGAAGTGTTCCTGAGCCCATGTGGTGATATACTTTACACATTGTCGTCGATTTTTGATGCAGTGCCGCCTGAGGGATCGAAGGTCACTGGCATTCAATGTTGGTTTTCGGCCTTGCCGCTTACATGCAGTGATTTCTCCAGATTCTCTGAACCTTTTGATGATATGGACCCCAGATGATAAAATCCCTAATTTCCTTGCAATTGTATGCTGAGAAACATTGTCCTTAAACTGTTCGGGCCATTTTCTCACGCACTTGTTCACAAAGAGGTGAACCTTGCCCCATCTTTGCTTGTGAATGACTGAGCAATTCAGGGAAGCTCCTTTTATACCCGATCATGGCACCCACCTGTTCCCAATTAGCCTGTTCACCTGTGGGATGTTCCAAACAGGTGTTTGATGAGCATTCCTCAACTTTCTCAGTCTTTTTTGCCTCCTGTCCCAGTTTTTTTGGAACGTGTTGCAGCCATAAAATGCTAAGTTAATGATTATTTGCTAAAAACAATCAAGTTTATCAGTTTGAACACTAAATATCTTGTCATTGTACTGTATTCAATTACATATAGGTTGAACATGGTTTGCAAATCATTGTATTCCATTTTTATTTACGTTTATCACAACGTCCCAACTTTATTAGAATTGAGGTTGTAGATCCTTGGTACCATGATGGCACCAAAGTGATATTTTTATTGCTTTAGCCTGACCACAGTAACAGCATATTGTTGAGTTTTTCAGCAAATGACAGAGGAAAGGTTCCTCCAAAAAATGCAAATATGCGGGTGTTTACTGTATGTATCATTATGAAACTGATTATTATGAAACTGATAACCAAGATCATTTTGGTCATGATAATCGTATATGACGTTTTCATATAGTTTTATTTCCACTTACATCTTGCAACACCTGATCTGCTCCAACAATGTAGTCAGTGTGAGGACGGAGGCCTGCCAGTGCAGCAGGTGAACTGGCTTCCACGTCCTGGGGAGAAGAAATATGATCTTCGTTAAAGGAGAGACAAGACGTAGAGTTTTTAAATTATAACCACAGTCAAATATGTTCTCCTCCTCACCAGGACATGCCAAACATTCTCATTGGCTCCCTGGAAGCTGCAGAAGCGAACACTGGCCCCCAGCAGGCCTTGTCCTCCCCACATATTGCTGGGTGTCACCTCCAGCTCACGAATCATCATGTTCTTGGTGCTGTACACCTCCACGCTCACCGCTTTTTCCATGTTGGCTTTCAGGACCTCCTTCAGCTGGTTGTTTTCGACATTCTGATACATATCAATGATAATTCCCATTGTGTTCAAGTGTGTTATATTTTGTCTTGTACGCCAATGCGTGTATTTACTCACAAGTCTTTTGTGGTCCACAGACAAAATGAAGTCGAAGAACGGTTGCAGGCCACATTTTTCCGCAGGAGAATTTGGCTGCACCTGCCAAAACCCAGGTTCGTTTGAACAATAATGAAAACCGAATACACTACGGGAACGTCCCTACAAATACTGACTTTTCAAAGATATTAATGCACACTCACCATTGGTGACATAGGTACTTAATAAACAATGTTTATTAATATAATTGCAATACGCAAGGGTGTTTTTTTTTAAATTACTATTTTAACATTCTTCATCCACACTGCCCTATTATATAAATACAGTAAATAACAAAAATGATTTAAGCACCACTGTAAACTTCGACCACAACAATAAAAGTGATTTTAAGTGACTTGATGTCCGACAGTGTGTGAGTGGGAAAAAAATCTGAGCAATGATATGTTTGCGAAGTTGGTGTCACAACTAAAAATGGAATCAACTGCTTCAACACAGAAACGCCGCGACAACATTCTCGAGTCCGAGCGAAATACACGCTCACACGAGTATTATTTCACACGAACGAATGCAGAATTGAAAGGAAATGCGAGAAATTTGCAGCGCCGCCTCGACATGTTCGACCGGTACGACTACTTAGTTAGCTGTTAGCACAGATAAGCTGCTGTTCTCTTGCCAAACCCCATAATAAGTCAGTCAATCCAATCTTACACCGTGGACGTGATATCCATACGTTCCTCCGTCGGATATATCCGAACTCTGCGTCAAACCCATCTCGTAAGGGACGTTGAAACATAAATAGAAATAGAAAAGAAAACACGTCAAATAATCACATCTGACCGTCCGTGGCCATATTGTCTGGAGACAAAAACAATCAAGCAAACACGTCAATGATCACATCGGACCGTCCGTGGCCATATTGTCTGCAGACAAAAACAATCGAGCAACGCTGCCATCGAACACTTTTTTTTTTTTCGTTTCATTTGGGCGATTTGCTGCCCTCCTCAGTCCGAACCTCTCACCGCAGGTTCATTTTGCAGGGCGTCCTCGGATAACGAATGCGCAGCGTAATCCGAATTTGTAAGGAACACGCGGTAGTCCAATCAAAAAGGTACGTAAGAAAAAAATAATAATTATAATAATATATATATTTTTTTTTTTATTTTAAAAAGGAAAGACTGAAATGTGATTAAGCAGTCTTACAACAGTAAAAAGGAAAACTTAATATTTATTCAATTACCAGTTTAGACAATTGGGACAATGACCCCCCGACTTGCACTTTTGGGGAATGGTATTTTGAGCCATCAGTGAATATTTGGACCGCTGTGCCTCATCTTTTCTTCCCGGTCTTCTCACACTTGTTTTAATTGGGTCTATTAAGGGTTTCCCTTGACCACGCTTACCAACATAGATAAATCCATCTCTGCCATCAAGGAAGAATAGGACATGTACAACCCCAATTCCAATGACGTTGGGACGTTGTGTTAATCATAAATAAAAACAGAATACAATCATTTGCAAATAATGTTCAACCTATATTTAATTGAATACATGACAAAGACAAGATATTTAATGTTCAAACCGATAAACTTTATTGTTTTTAGCGAATAATCATTACCTTAGAATTTTACGGCTGCAACACGTTCCCAAAAAGATGGGACAGGTGGCGAAAAAGACTGGGAAAGTTGAGGAATGCTCATCAAACACAGTTTGGAACATCCCACAGGTGAACAGGCTAATTGGGAACAGGTGGATGCCATGATTGGGTATAAAAGGAGCTTCCCTGAATTGCTCCGTCATTGAACAATGTTCCTCAACGTACAATTGCAAGGAATTTAGGGATTTCATCATCTACGGTCCATAATATCACCAAAAGGTTCAGAGAATCTGGAGAAATCCCCGCCTGAAAGCGACAAGGCCGAAAACCAACATTGAATGCCCGTGACCGTCGATCCCTCAGGCGGCACTGCATGAAAAACCGACATCAATGTGTAAAGGATATCACCACATGGGCTCAGGAACACTTCAGAAACCAATGTTAGTAAATACAGTTCGGCGCTACATCCGTAAGTGCAACTTGAAACTTTACTATGCAAAGCAAAAGCCATTTATCAACAACACCCAGAAACGCTGCCGGCTTCTCTGGGCCAGAGCTCATCTAAGATGGACCGATGCAAAGTGGAAAAGTGTTCTGTGGTCCGACGAGTCCACATTTCAAATTGTTTTTGGAAATTGTGGACGTTGTGTCCTCCGGGCCAAAGAGGAAAAGAACCATCCGGACTGTTCTGGACGCAAAGTTCAAAAGCCAGCATCTGTGATGGTATGGGGCTGTGTTAGTGCCAATGGCATGGGTAATATACGCATCTGTGAACGCAGCATTAATGCTAAAAGGTACGTACAGGTTTTGGAGAAACATATGCTGCCATCCAAGCAACGTCTTTTTCATGAACTTCCTTCCTTATTTCAGCAAGACAATGCCCAATCACATTCTAAAATTCTAAGTTAATGATTATTTGCTAAAAACAATCAAGTTGATCAGTTTGAACATTAAATATATTGTCTTTGTAGTGTATTTAATTAAATATAGGTCAAACATGATTTGCAAAACATTGTATTCGGTTTTTCTTTGTTTAACACAACGTCCCAACTTCATTGGAATTGGGGTTGTACATGCAGTAAAATTTGTGCTACTTTTTTCTGATCCCTCATGTCTATCCTCTCTGCCATTTCCCCCATATTTCTAACAGAACCTACTTTCCTGCTAACATTTGTTCACTCACAATGCTCTTGACAGATTCCTTTTATGGGAGCACAGTGGATTAGTGTTAAGCACATCTGCCTCACATCTGGAGTTTGCATGTACTCTTTGTGTTTGGGTTTCCTCCCAAAAACCCCAAAAATCTTTCTTAGGTTAATTGAACACTTTAAATTCCCTAAACAGTAGTGAGCAGTCCAGGGCACCCCACCACCCGCAAGCCTTATGAGGACAAACTCATTCATTGAATCTTAAATAACTTACTAAATGACCAATCTTGATTCCCGAGTAAACAAATATCTAATTATGTAATGTAATATAGTAAACACATTTGAGATCAGTGACTTCATGAATAAATAGTTCAATTTATTACTACAGTACATAAATATATTGGAAGGCATGTAAAGAACAATTCATTGCCAGTCATAAAAATGACAAACATAAAAGTAAACATTTTTCCATAGCTTTATATTAAGTGGGTTATCTGCTTATACTATGGCCAGTTACCATAACAATTAAAATAATTGGTTTCGATTTTGTGAGACAGATGCTCATGCCCCAAGTTGTTCATACATATGGCATACAAGCCATATATTTGGAATCCTATATATATATATATATATATATATATATATATATATATATAAGCAATGGTATAAAGGGAATGTAAACAACAAATCAAAGTTGCGATAAAGGTTAATGAAATAAAAATGTGGTGTAACAGGGTAAGAAGTGTATGGACCTCGCTGAAAGATTATAGTAGTAGATTAAAAAAATAATATCAGTCAAACCATAAGATCACATCTCTGTTAATCATTCTCAAACAACTTTTTGTCATGTCAAAAATGTTCAATATATTTCCTTTCAAAGCTGACGATGATCATAAGGCAGTTCTGGGTTCGGCTCAGTCAGACCAATCAGAGACTCCAGGAGACAGGTGCTTGATTCGCCCTGTGGCAAATAAACAGAGCTCATCAGCCGGAGGGGGTGAAAGTGTCTGTGCTTTTTGAACGAGCTGCGCAGTGGTCCGGAGGGATAGTCGCTGTCAAAAAACTCCAAGTCGGACTCTGAAGAGAGACTCGGGTCCATGTACCCGCTGGAGGGATGGTCCAGGGTAGGGGAGGGAGTGTTCGGAAAGCCTTCGAGGGAATCCTCAGCGTTAAACGGGTCTCTTGCTAGGTTTGCATTTTCATCGAGATAATCCGTCACCACGACTGTGGTTTTATGGTCTGTGAAGGTGTTTGCCGAAAGTGGTCCTATTCGGTCAGGGGTTGTGCTGTTAGAGTCACAACTGCTGCTGCCCATGGTCAGTGGTGCTGCCATAAGTCTCAGCTGGTGACACACGGAGTAGTTATTATTTTCAGAATCACAGATGCTGAGGGTACAAGGCGCTCGTCTGTGGTTGGCAGGAAGATGCCCTCCGTCGCAATCAGAAGAAGAGCTGGAGGATTCAGTCATGTCGCTACCGCAGCTGTTCTCTTCCACCACCGCTCGCTCCGGGAGGAAATTAAATGTAGGACTGGTGGGAATCGTAAGAGCAAGATCGCCTTCTTCCAAAGAAAAAACAAAAGGGCACATCTTGTATGGTTCATTCCTCACGTGACGAGTCTCACTCAGATCTTCCGACTCGACAAGGTCTTCTAAATGTAGCGGCTGGTCCCCTCGGCTCGTCGTTTCAGCTCCCGATCGCTGCTCTAAATCGAGTCGCATGATGGTGTGGATGTAATGAGTCTGCACACGCTTGGAGTCAAACTCGACGTGTCCCTCGGTGTTTCCGCAGCCGTCCTTTGTGCAGCCACATGGGAAGCTGAATCGGTCCACCTGAGGGTCAAAGAGATCACGCCCGCGGTGAACAGTGATCGTGACACCTATTATGTATCAAAATGTTTACCCAAAACTCAATCAGTCGTCTAACTCGGGGGACTAATACAGAACTATTTGGGTCATTTTCATATCATTTAAAATCAATAACAGTCAAGACATGGCCCACTGAATTTTATTTTTGAAAATCAATTCATTTTACCACCGCCGTTTGATCTGTCTAGAAGGACTGCCTTTCTTATGAATGCCTAACATTTTAAAATCATCAATAACTTGAAAATACGACTGGAAGGCTGTTTCAGCTACCATATAAAAATACATGTTCTTTCTGCTCAGCAGTGGTTTTCGAAAAGAACTCTGCTTGCTATATATATGCAGGCCATGTTTGCCCAGTGTCTTTCTTATGGTGGGGTCATGAACCCTGACCTTAAATGACGCAAGTGAGGCCTGCAGTTCTTTGGATGTTGTTGTGGGGTCTTTTGGGAGCTCTGGGATGGGGTCGTCGCTGCGCTCTTGGGATAATTTTGGTCGGCCGGCCACTCCTGGGAAGGTTAATCACTGTTCTATATCTTCGCCATTTTATTTTATTTTTTTATAATGGCTCTCACTGTCGTTTGCTGGAGTCCCAAATCTTTTGAAATGGCTTTATAACCTTTTCCACACTGATAGAGCTCACTTACTTTCTTTCTCATTTGTTCCTGAATTTCTTTAGATCTTGGGCATGATAAACCACAGTTATGTTTTAACAGGGGGGCGCAATCACTTTTTCCACACAGGGCCGTGTAGGTTTGGATTTTTTTCCCCTCCCTTATTAATAAAAAAAACATTTCAAGGTGGGTCTGACCTGACACCGGATGCCTGCCAAGCTGCAGGCACAGGTCTCGGGCTCACAGAAGCCCTGGCAGTCACATCCGCAAGCTTCCCTGGACAGACGCAGATCGTGAAGCTGCTTCTTCTCTTCCTTGTCAATGCGCTTCACCCCAGATGCCAGCAGGAGAGCCTGCCGCTGCCTGGATGAATACGGCTGCAGCGAGCCTCTACCGTCCAGCTCAGCATCACTCATGTGGACATCAGCGCCTTCAGATGGGAACTGTTCTACTGTGAGTTGACCTGCTTCATTTTGGCCAACAACCTGATTGGTGAGCAGCTATGATAAACACAGATTAGGTAAGAGGACATACAGGATACAAGGAGAACAAAATACTGGTGCAATGAAGTGCACTCACATTGTGTTTCAATGAGTCATATGTCTCCTCTCTTAGTCTGAGCTGGTGTCTCTGCCTACGGCGCCGCCTTTGCTCCGATGCGTGCTCTGCTACTGTGTACTTGTGAAGGGTGCTGTGCTGCCGCAGCATTCCCAGGGTGGCACCACCGTGACTGGGCACACTGGTGAAGCCCTGGCAGCGAGGGAAACAGAAAACCGCCACTTGGTCGAAGCGTACGCGGCACTGCCTCTTTACCAGCCTCGCCTTTTTCACTGTGGACCAGCCTGGGAGAGAGAAGAGGGGGTGAGATGGGAGGTGGGGGGAGGTTAACATGTGTTAATCTGCTTTTTAAAAGATGACTTTGTTATTGATGCATTAACAGCCCATGTTTAGATGTTTAGATAATCATTCAGTAATCGAGCATCAATTGAGCACATTATAATCACACAGCAACATTTTTCTTTCCAGCCAGCCTCAGATTATTCATACCTTGACCAAATTGTAGAATATAGTGAGTTTCTATTTTGGTCAATTGACATCTTTTAGCTGAAAATGAGATGTTAACAGATTATTTTTGCTGGAGTTTTAAAGCTATTTTTATTTAAATTTTTAGTTGTTTTACATTTTGACAAAAACCTCAATGTACATAATGATTCCTACTGATTTCTCAATACATTCATATCCATCCATCCATTTTCATTACTGCTTATCCTCACGCAGGTCGCGGGCTGCTGGAGTCTATCCCAGCTATCTTCTGCCGGGAGGCGGGGTACACCCCGAACCGGTCGCCAGCCAATCGCAGGGCACATAGAAACAAACAACCATTCGCACTCACATTCACACCTACGGGCAATTTAGAGTCTCCAATCAACCTACCGTGCATGTTTTTTGGGATGTGGAAGGAAAAATGTGCCCGGAAAAAACCCCACCCAGGCACGGGGACAACATTCAAATTCCACACAGGCGAGGTTTGAATTGATAGCAAATTCCTGCAAAAGTGTCTGGTGCTACTGAAAAAACAGCAGAGAGGGGAAGAAAATAAAACACCACATGATGGAAATCTTTATTCAGTGAAGGTAATGTGTCAGGTTACTGCTTTGTTTAACAGTTTGGTTTTCGGACCTTCACACATAACTGTGGATGAATTCTTGTCCCACCAGTCAGTAAACAAGTGAAGCCAGCTGACTAAACTAATCTCCGGCTGTGTGTCCGCATGTCTAAAAAAGCACACTCTGCACCGGGACTCAGTTGTGCGACTTCACCACCGCTTTTAAAAACAACAGGCACGCAATAGGTTGGCACAGCATCACGCTAACTGACCGATACATACAACAACAAAAAAAGACCACTTGCAACTCAGCCAATATTTTTTTAAAGGGAGACTTTATATATATATTAAATTCCATTCACAGCATCCTATTGCTCAAGCGAACGTCTTGATGTCAACGTTTCTCCCAACATGATCAAAAACAGCCCTGAGGTTAGCATGTTCATATGAGTAAGTCATAATAAGGGCTGCAGCGGCACGATAAGAGACACTCCTACAAAACATTAACGGGAAGTGGCCAGATAAGCGAGGGGCTCGCATTATTTGAAAGAGGAGGCTCGTCGACTTGGATACTCACGCGGTACGCCGGCGGGCGCAGGAGCTGGAAAGTCCGTGCATCTCAGAGGAGCCGCTCTCCCCGTCCGAGTCCCACCCTGAAGACGTGGGTGAAGAGTGTGGAGGAGAGGAGAAAGAAGAAGAAGAAGAATAGCTGGGGTTTTCCTCAACTGCCGCAAACTTTCGCTTCAGGACACCTGCCATTGTTTTAGCTCCGGTGGTTGACATACATTCTGCGTGAGAACAACATTGGGTTTAAAACATGGCGATTCCTCATGTTTTTGGTGAAGGCAGTGAGGAAACAGAATGGGAGTGGGCTGGGGGGTTAAGAAGCTGCTATTTTGGGGATGTGAATGTGCAAGGTTTATCCAAACATCGAGTGGGTTCAAAAAAAAAACCATCTGAGGGTCTTCCAAGGCGACTTGGTGAAAATAGAGCGCAATGGAATGCCAGTACTGTTAATTTTGAGACCGCTGTCACTGCTCATTAGACAAGCAGCGTGCAGAATTTGTCGACTTTTGGAAGGCACGCAGGCCATGCGTGATCTCTCAAGTAAGACCGTATGTGACTGATTTCAAGTGGTCATTCGAATGCAATTGTCATTTGAAACGTAGAGTGATAGAGAAGAAATGGGGAAAAAAAAAAAAAAATCTAATCAAATAATAAAATCTGACAAAATGTGATGACTGTTAACACGTGCCGACTGAGTCAGTGTGTGTGTGCGTGTGTGTCTGGCTCAATCAACAAATGTGCACTAAAACAAGAGGCGCCCTTCAGACAGTATCCAGATGCCACACTAGACGAATGTAATTCTAATGAGTTGTCGCCTCTTTCCAGCCATTTACCGTCACATTTACTGCATTTAGTACAGCATCTTCCGCGAGAAAGATGCGGCGCTCTCCACTGAGAGCACATCTATTATTTAGAGGCTCAAGCACAAGGAAGCTGGAGGGGGGCCCGCGCTTGTGCTGGTGTTGCTGAAGGTGTTTAGGAAAAGTGCAACAGTATGCATCAAATCCACTGTGTCACACTTGGGAGGAATATTGCGAGTTTTGACCGGAGGAGTCGTTCCCTGCTCCCCTATGATAACAGTCGTTATGCGGCTGACCCCTTGACCCCTTGACATGTCAGTTACAATGACAACACTGTTCTTGCTCTCTTTACGACACACGCATATAGATAGACGCGTTGCAAAGTGGCGCAAAAAGACTAATGTCACTCTGCGAGGCAAGGGAAAATGACAGCAGCATGTCACTTTCAATACTTTGCAGTTAGGCAACGACTGAAAATTCTACCGCACCAACTGTAGTATGATAGTGACGTAACAATTTCAAACACAACACGAAAAGTCAAAACCACATGCAGTTGTGTGTGTGTGTGTGTGTGTGTGTGTATATATATATATATATATATATATATATATATTTAAAATTTTGTATTTATTTATTTAAACACTTTACTCACCACGGCTTCGGGGGGAGCATAATAACGAAAAAGTGCGGATTTGTGGCAGTTGTGGCTCTCGCAGCCAGCGTGTGCGTGAAGCTAATGTTGCACTGGAGGAGCGTGAACGCCTCAGGGCTGCTGGCACCTCAAAGATGACATGTCACGGCAAGAGAACAACCCTCTTGTCCGTCTCCAAAGCGATCGTTGGCTCATTCTGTCGGTTAGTCTAAATGTGTAAATAAAAAGGTAACAACAATCAAATACGTTTTTTACTATGACTAAATCACACAGCAATTGTTTTGTTAAATATGCGGTAAATATATCACGTTACAAAATAGAACAAAATACCACCATTACACGTCATTTGTGTCCCAAATTACACACTTCACTGCCACTCGCCGTCGTGACAAACGAAACCAAGTGTTGTTGGCGGGATCCATCTTGCTGCACAAGTCGAGCTCGTGATTAGAGTCGCTCCTCTTTGATTCCTTTCCTCTTGTGTCAGCAGCGACGTAACGGGAGATAAATCAGCTTCAAACCTCCAGCTGGTGATGATTATATCACTTGTACTTTTTTGATAACTTCTCGCAGCGTTTGACACTTACAAGCTAATCCAATATTCTCAGTAACATGTAAAATGAATAATCATAATAATAATAATAATACAACAATTTAATTTTAAGAAGTCGAGGATTCACACACATCTTGCAGTCCTACATCACAGCAAATAATAAGTACAAAGACAAAAGACGCTTATATTAAATTTACTTTTTAGAAATTAAACCTCTGTCTTTTCTTCTTCTTTTTTTAACACTACACTATTGCATTTTGATGTTGGTCATGATGTTGGTACTTGGTGAGCTAAGAATTTTATGAGGTGGTGGTTGGTGTAGAAAAAAAAGAGTTAAAGAGCCACCGTATTTGTTTGCACATTTTTGGTGTTTAATGCACTTGTCTTTTCTGTGTCAAATACAACAGTTTCTTTTATTGACTGACATCACTGCGACTTCCCTTTCGATTTGGGCCAACAACATTTATTTGGGGCACCATTGACTTCTGTTTCCTTCTCATCGAAAGCATCAGCCATCACTCAGACCGAAAGCAAGTCAAGCCGCAGCCCGGAGGTGTAAAGTAGGTCACGTAGTTTGGGATCTTATCTGTTACTGTACGTGTAACAGAAAAGCAGCTGTGTGGCTGCATTTGACACCCCCCCCCCCTTTTTTTTTTTAATTTATTTTTTATTTTTTTTTCACATTGTCAGATAGACATGTGAATGGTGAATGGTGGTGGCCTCCCATGTGAATATAAAAAGTGTACACAAATACACACTGGGAAATATGTGTGTGCGTGTGCACGTGAGTATCAGCTCAGCAGTGAGAGCTTGCGTTTTCTTGGAATTCCAGCCCGCTGTTGTGCTGTCACGTGTGCTTCCATGTGAGTGTTGGCAGAAGCAAGCAGCAGGAAGGAGGACTTGACCTACTCTGCTCTCGGCTGTTCACATCAGGACTGACTGGAGCCGAGCTGGTGTAATTGTCCCCCCCCCCTCTGCTTCTTATGCTTATGTTACAAGTTAGTTGCCTATATGTATGAAGTTATAATAATCATTATTATAATTATGATATTTGATTATTATTGTTGTTGTTGTTATTATCATGTTATTATTTTCTATGCTACTACAACTGCAACTTTCTAAGGATCGAATGAAGTGAATGAAGAACAGATTCACGATGGACTAAAAGCGTGAAAGAAGGAATTTCTCTGGCGCCATCTGCTGGCGACAGTATGATAACGTTTGAAGGGTTGAAGGTTTGGAAGGAAATGGCAAAATGAATGCAAAAAAAAAAAGAATTACAGCACTCTTGACATTTTAAATGTTTACTGAGCAAGATTAAAGAAGAAGGGGCAAGGCCATATGAATTACAATATGTACACATACTTTGCTCATTTAAGTGAATAAAGCAAATAATGTTTCTGTAGGGCCCAATGTATGTGTTGTTACTTTCTGGGCACTTGAAAATTGAAATGGTGGCAGGTGTCCGTGGACTCCCACATATTATTTTTATGATTATTCTATTATACTTTACTGCATCGTTTCATCTTTTCTTGACCATGAGGTATGCAACACATGAACTGTGAGTATGGAGAATTCAACACAACATTAACATCTATTTAGGCAGACGGGGAATGTTACTGCGCCAGGCGGCTAATCGGAACTCCGGCTGCGGTCGTAAAATAACTACGGTAAGTATGTGGACTGCAGGGAAAAATGCTGTCACTTTTTTTTTCTTTTTTTTTTTGCGATACAGTAACAGAACAGCTGTGCCAGGAATTTCGACACTGAGGCAGCTGTCCAAGTGCACACAAGTCTCTGGTTTGCTCTCCATGATCATGTAGCCACGGTAAATCACATACATGATATAGATACACTCATTTGTAAATAAAGCTGTTTGTTTTCTGCTTTGCTTTGGTTGTTTGCTACATAGGACTGCCATAGAGATTTATTGGGTGAGTGTTTTGATGACAGATGTCATATCCGTATTACTGGAATCACAAGGTTTTGGAGGACTTTGGACAAAAGAAGGTGTCACTGTCCTGTGAGAGATGTTGCTGAAGCACAAGTCTGCTGCAAAGACGCCCGTGCACATGTGACTTCACCTGCTCTGTAGGTATGTGGTTCAACACTTTTTCTATATATTGGAAAGCATAACCTTATTACTATTAATGCTGCGAGTTGGGCTGTCTGGGAATTTTCTGCTCTGACCCCACAGAGCGCGCGTTTTACTATTAATATTAAAACAATATTTATATTCAGAATAATTTCTATGAATGTAGAATATTCAACGACCCCTTGGAACACTTTTCTTTGTTGTAATACAGCAATAATGACACACTTTTACATCGAAATGCAATTCGGGATTTCGAGGACACCATAAACATTCACAGAGTCATATGATTGTCAGTGTGACTGCCTGTTATATAATAATTAACCTCAGCTACTTGCTTAGAGTCGAACACAATTATCATCAACAGTGCATAGAAGACATCAGTCATTTCACAGATACAACAAAGGATAAAGCCAACGGAAAAGGTGTAGGGTGAAGCCACAGCTTATTACGCCGATGCTCTTCTTTACAAAATCAAAAACATACTTCAACAAAGAAAGGAAAAAAAAAAAGAAAAAGAAAAATCAAGGCACCAACACAAATTTCAACATCAGGCAACATTTCACTTCGAAAGAGTGATATTAAATTTAAAAAAAGGGCTTCAAAAAACAAACAGTCAAGCTAACGCCAAGGTTGCCATATTTGTACAATTTATTTTATTTATACCCGATTCATGTAATTTTCTAGTACTTTAGTTTAAAAAACTATTTTTCAAAAAAGCGTGTGTGAACCACACACTTTCTGAACTTTAGAATAGGGTAAATATTGGTTTTACATGCATTGCCCCATATCTCAACACCGAAAGTCGTATATGGAAGTAATAGAAAGCAATAAAGTGTAAATTATGATTTCCTATTCAGGACATCCTTGTATTTTACAGCGGATAGCTACAGTTTTTGCCTTTTTTGTTTCTACATTGCCTATATGTGGCTTCCATCAACGATCACCCCAAGAAATGTATTATTGTACGCTCTTTCTTTTTTAATGGAATGCACTGTGATTTTAACCTCTTTTATTTTTTGGTGCCAAAAGTTATAAACTTTGCTTTGTTTAAATTTAGCGATAATTCTTTGATATCAAACCGGTTTTTCAATGAAATTAGTCCATTTTCAACAGCAGTCATAAGCTGTTCCGGGGTTCGCCTGAGCAGTACAGAGTTGTATCATCAGAAACTTCAGTGACATTGCAGATATCCTTGATATTTAATATGAACAATTTATGGCCTAATATAGACCCTTGGGGAACGCCATCAGTGACCTTTAATAGTGTGGATTTTTCTAGCTGCTGTTAGAGGTGCACATGTGATGGAGACGTTCGGCCTGAGGAGGACACAGTCTCTGAGGAGCTTCTCCTGGGTTCAGGAGAGGTCATGGGACATGCCAGCTCCCACCCGTTGGGACAGAAAATCTGTGTCGCAGCTGGTGCATCAGTAAGTCCTGCAATGTGCATAGCTGCGCAGTACCACCCTCTACACGTTAAATACTGACAAATAACTTTGTTTTAGTATGTGTTCCAACGGCTTCAGAACAATATACTGTATTAGTTATTTTTTCTCTTCCGCACAATTTGTCAGCTGATTCATTTTATGGAGCTTTGTGTTTTACATACTGTATCAGAGTGATGCAGCAAGATTGAACCAGAAACCAAACAAAGTTGCAGGCAGATACGCAACTTAGATAGCATCTTTTTGTTTGAACCCACCCATTTGTCATGTTATGAAAATACATTTCTCCTTTTTGGCCATGATGTTGCGAACTGAAATCCACAATTTCCAATCATAAGATTTCACATTAAAAGTGTGGCAATCTTCTTTTTTCCTCAGTTACCAAAGCTGTGGTGACCTAAGGAGTCCAGAAAAAGTGACACATAAATTTCAGGTAGAACAAGATGTAATAATACAGTCATGCTAACTTACACATGTTCCCCATATTCGCCTATTGACAAATTCTTTTTTGGAACCCATCCTCTGTTATTTGTTTGAAAATCCTCCCATATGTTTTTTTTTTAATTTATTTTTTTTGTGTGCTCAGGCTAAGGTCCTGTAAAAGTATTGCTTTAGTGCCATCTTGTGGCTTCTTGGCACCAAGGAACTACTGTATGTTGAAGTAAGGGGAGGAGCTTCATTGAAACAAGCCACAGCCCTGTTTAATAGAAAAGTACCATTTTGGGGGGCGTCAATTACCCCCAGATTTTGGCTATTCGGGGCAGGGCGCGGTCCCTATCCCCCGCGAATAGTGGGGGAACACTGTATATTATTAAGGCAATTTGAACAAACAAAAAAAAAACCTTACCTCAAATGCATAATCTTTCAGACGTCCGACAGATTTTCGCGAGAAGAATGGAGAGGACCAGATAACAGAGACAGCATGGCCTTAGGGGGCTCTTTAAGAACCATAAAATTGTCAAGAAGTCGCTCCATGGACTTTCTCCCTCAAAGGGAGACCTCAGGTACCAGAGCTCTATGTGCGCTGTTCGAGTCCAAGGCCAAGCTGGAGGAGAACTCCAGCTCCACCGCCCGCCTCAATTCGGCAGTGTCTGCAAGAAATGTCAAGAGGGAAGGCAGACCGCCCCCTGCAGGACTGGAGAAGTCATGACACACGCTTTCAGGTGTGTTAAGTTCTGTACATTTGCGCAACATTGAATCAGATACTGCATCTGCCTCACAGTTCCGCGGACCCGGGTTTGAATGCGAGCGCGAATGGTTGTTTGTTTATATGTGCCCTACGACTGGCTGGCGACCAGTTCAGGGCGTACCCCGCCTCTCGCCTGCAGATAGCTGGGATAGAATGGCAGCCAGGCTTCTGTCAGAATGGATTCTGTCATGGATTATTATTATTATTAGATTTAAAAGGAGAAAGAATGCATCTAGGACAATCAAATGGACAAAAGAATAAAAAAGAATAGGTTGCAATCACAAACGTATGACAAGAGAAGAAACATTCATACTGTAAATCGGTTCTTCAAAAAAAAAAAAAAAAGTGTAAACATTCTGACTGACCTCATATGTGACAAAAATAGTGACAAAATGCTTGAAACATTTCTCAGAACTTTAGTTCTGCACTACTGCAAACCACAAGCACAATAATAACAAACACACTGTTAAATGTACAACACTAAATAACACAATCAAGCTGTATTATTATCTTTGTAAAAGCAACATTTTGAATTTGAATCTCATTAGATGTTGCAAGTTTACCGAACTGTCTGGTGTCTGTTTTTGTTTTAACTACCAAAAAAAAAAAAAAAAAAAAGCATCTTGTTTTTTTTTTTTTAGGGTGTGCCCCGCAATAACAAATTACACAAATTACCGTACACAAAATACAATACAGAGGACAAATAAGACAGAACACAACTAAAATAAGATTTTTGGATTATTTATTAGTGGTACAAAGTTAAATTATAAATGAGTACTGGCAACAGTTAAATTTAAACGCAGTATTGACGATGTATTGGTAAGTTCACTCACTTTTCACACAGTTTACTGTATGTTTAGTTTTTAAATGACAGTTATCGCAGCGGTAACAGTATAAATCTGTATAACGGACAAGAAAGTGAATGAACGTGTGCTTCATGTTGTTCATGTTATTATTTTAGCGGGTGACCCAGTGGGAGGGAGGAAGGACCACAAATGGCCTCCCGCAGTCTCGCAGCAAAGTTTCCAGATACTCAAATGGTGAGGTGTGGTGCTCAAGTTCATGTTTATAGTCATAGAAATATGTAAGGGAACTCGTCGGCCTGTTTCCAAAAACACGGGCTGCCCGCCAGCACGCAGGCAGTATGGAATGTTCTATATTCAAGTACCGTGTAGTAGTGGAGAAATCCGCCTCAAGGTCTGTAAAAAGTGCGTGTCACCATTGGCCGAGCAGTCTTCTGTTGCCCTTGGCATGACTCAACTAAAAAAAGATGATGATGTAGCGCTGTAAATGCATAACTATGCGTATGGCGCACCCGCTTAAGATAGGAGTGACGCTAGCGCTGATGGATTATGACGCAGACCTTGGGCCTGTGTGACCAGACCATTTCTGTGCACTGTTGGGGTTTTGAACCCCTGTGTCAAGACAAAGACAATGATTTGTCTGTGGATGACAATATAAACCCCAACATACTAAACTTGTGAAGTGATACAACACCAAATTGTTATTATTGATCCATTTTATCACAAGAGTACCAATGTTTTATATATATATATATATATATATATATATATATATATATATATATATATATATATATATATATATATATATATATATATATATATATATATATATATATATATAGATAGATAGATAGATATTGCCCACAACAAGCCACCCACTGACACATCTAGGGACCTTTATAGGGGATGACAAAGTATTGGTGGGAATGGGAGATTGAGGGGTGCCCCAGTCCTTCAGTGACTAATGGAGGTGATTGACTCTGTTGAGTTGCAACCGGCAGCCACCCGCCCAAAATAGACGCTCTTAGGTGGGAGGTGGGGGGGGGGGGGGGGGCGTGGGTGGGGGCGACAGCTCTGATAAAAATCAGCTGTCAGGGGCCGAGGCCAGTGGAGTACCGCAGAGAGGAGTCAACCTTTATCACACATCACCGAGGCATCGGGAGTGAGACACAGCAGAAGTGCCGAAGGAGAACGATCATTGGATAAAAGTTTTGTGAGTATCCGAGCTTTCATTTTATCACTATTATTTATGACATGGTAAGAAGAGTGGCCTTCTATTGCACTGCACATCTTACTGGCGAGTAATTGGAATTGTAGAGAAGAGAAGCAAACGATTCGAAACACCTCGCAGTACGATATAGTCACCGTAATCACATGAGTGAATCAAATAATTCTGCATTTCTGCAATTCTCGTAATTCTGGCGCGTGCGCGTTAACATTTGTTGGTCGAAGTCCCAATCACTTCCACATAATATTGGTTAAGAAAACTCATTTTTCTGGCTTTTTGTCCCTGTATGCAAGTTTGGACCCGCTGATGCCAAGCAAAGCTACGCAGCAAAGCTTCTGCACAACAACAGCGACCAGAATTTGCCTTAAATACGAACTTTCAGTGACTTTCATTTGTCTTGGGGATGCCGTAAAAGCTCGAAGAATCCTTCGCTGACAATCTGTATGTAAATACCGCAACGCGACACTACCATTTATTAATGAACGGTAATCACCGTGAAATAACCCGTGGTCAGCTATTTGACTTCCGCGGGCTTTATGCCAACCGAGACACCGCGTGACCATTTGGTGACAACACAGCGAGCGCTCCCATTGACTCTCGGAATGTGCAGGTGAAGCTAATTTTGTGAGCGCAAAAAAAAAAAAAAAAAAACAAAAAAAAAACTCTGGAAGAACAACTGCTGATTCAACTCCTATGCTAAAATTAAAGTAGAAATGTACAGACTCTGAAATGCACTGCATTTAAGTATAAAAACGGAAAGTAAAATACATATGTATTTTTTTTTACAGTCAATTATATACAACACCTGTTTTTTTTACTTGGCACAAAAACAACAAACACTTCTCTGCAAATAAAATAGTTTCCCTCTTATTAATTTACATACATACTTAACTGTCGTTAAAGGACTAGCTAGCTAGCCATCAAAACGTGCTCCCATAGCTATGCTAACGTCGTGAAGTGAGAAACAAATTCCACCTGTGCTTTTTCAGATTGGACGGAGATTTTTATTTTATTTTATTTATTTATTTATTTTTTCCCAAATCGCTGGTTTTTGGGCCGGCAACGAGATAACACATTCGCCCCAAATCCTTCTTGTAGCCGACAACATCAAACAATTTACTGAAATAAGGCTACCCATGGAGAATATCTTGCTTCTCCGAATGCGTTGCCGTCATCGTTAATGCTCTTCTTCCATGTCACAGCTTTGCTTGTTTTAATTTTTTTTTTTTAAATGATTACGCCTATTTTGATAAAGTGACAAATAGAAAGTACAGATGTTTTCAAATGGGGGGGGGCGGGGGGGGGGGAATACAAGAAACAATCTGTCAGAAAATTCATAGGAAAGAAGTATTTGTTTACTCCGTTAGTTCGCATACTTCTCAGTTGCATTGCTGGTGTAACACGATGGCGGTGTTATAGGTGTCACAACGTCGGCCTCCTGGCAAAGCGGTTTTCCTTCCAGTCTGCGAATGTGGAAACAATCGCCAACAGCTGATGTTTCGGAAGGCGGCTCCCAAATGAGAATGCCAAGCACATTTCAGCATCATATGTACAGCTGTTGGAGGAGCACAACACCCTCACGTTACTGCACCGCTAATAGCTCTTCCTCATCCCTTGACAAGTGAACCCGATCCAAGACACGTCTGAAGAAATGGCTTTGACCTCAATGTGTACGGTCCAAATCCGCAAGTAAATCGAGAAACTATTTGCTGTACGCGACCTTTTGATTCGCGATGACTTCATTTTACAAATGTGCGTTCCGTCGGTCTGTAATTGAGGTATGTATAA
Source organism: Phycodurus eques (assembly GCF_024500275.1). Taxonomy (NCBI): domain Eukaryota; kingdom Metazoa; phylum Chordata; class Actinopteri; order Syngnathiformes; family Syngnathidae; genus Phycodurus; species Phycodurus eques. Next base: position 5,258,849 of record NC_084537.1, read on the forward strand.
TTACACAAGGGACCAAGTTGACCTCTCAGCTACACTCGGTGCCTCATTCTGTCTGCTCACCCATCTATGAAAATGTTTTAAATCCGGACTAGTGAAAGGCGCCAGCTTGCTGCTCAGGCCTTTTGTCCTGCTCGGGCTTACTGTGCGAAAAGAGGAGGTGTGTCCAAATGTGGCCATGACTTACAGCTGGAACGCTACAATTCGTAGCATGAGCTGTTGACCTCACACATATTGTCCGCTTCCCAACTATATTTACACGTACGAATCTGAATTTGAATACCCTATCTACGCAAGTGTTGCAGTGAAATCCAGCCTCAGGTTATGAGTAGGATCCATTTCATGCTTTTCATGAGGTCAGTTGGCGGCATTCTTTCTGGTCAGGCGTTGATGGTTCGATGGCTCGGAGCTCACATGAACAATGTGCAAACAATCTGTGTCACTCCAGCTGAGCTAGCAGTTGCTGTTGTTGTTCCCCCCCTTCTTGGGCGTCAGTCGAAATGCTCAATGCTGTCAGGCAACACGCGTGGGGCCTTTTTTTGGTCGTGTCAGTTGGTACAAACATGAAAATCCTCAGAAGTCTGCGTTGCATTCAGTCTGTCTGATACTCCAAGTTGCTTCAAGCCTCAATGCTCGTGCTCACCTCTCAGGGAGGGCTGGCTCAAATCTTTCCATTGATTGTGTGGAACAACAGGAAACTGATTCGATTAGATTCCACTCAAGGTCCCGTTAAATACATGCACATCACCATAAATGCACAGTGTTTGATACAGTCATTGCTGCTACCAGGCACATTCGGATTTGCTTATTTTCTGAGCGTGGTGAAAACTCCAATACTCATAACTATTCATGAGCGTTTTCCTCATTCGTTCGTTTTTGTATTTTTTTTATTATTTTTGCAGATGACAAATATAGTACATTGACATCACCGGCCAAGAGGGGCATCCTAACAACAGAAGCCAGCAACTGGATATCGACTTGCTCCTCTGTCAGAGACAGGTCGGCTCTCTATCTGTCAAGAGCAACGACCGTTGACCTCGTTGGTGGTTCAACGCAAGCAGTAAGTTCCTGAAATGCCTCTCATTCCTGACCACACACTCTGGGCCCATGGGATTCAATAGGAAGTGAACACTCTTATCTTTCAAATGGAGCTGTTCAACATTTGAATATGTCTGTTGTCTCATCCACATCTCTTCGAGCAAACATGTTCTAATAGAAATGAAGGGATCCGATTTATTTTAGCACTGCATTATACAACGGCGTTGGTTACATTTCAGTGTGCCTCATAATAATAATTGTGTATTAACATCAAATCTAAACTACGTTTCTGTTACTCAACAGGGATTGATTGGTACTTCAGGGACAAGAATTAAAAGCAGCAAGGTAATTCATGACTGCCTTTTTGTTTGCTTTTGAATGTGTGTAGTATACTTTATGTGACCCTGTGTTTGCTTGACTACAGACACACTTCATTTTAAATTTAACACATGCATAGTATAAACAAAAATACTACCAATAATTGAGATTTACTTATTTTTTAATATAAATCTAGGGGCGACACGGTGACCGACTGGTTAGCACATCTGCTTCACAGTTCTGAGGACCCGGGTTCAAATCCGGCATTGCCAGTGTGGCGTTTGCATGTTGGCACGGGGAAACCCTCACTCGGGTGATTTGCAAATCATGGTATTCTGTTTTTATTTATGTTTAACTCATCGCCCCAACTGCATTGGAATTGGGGTTGTATAAACAAACAACCATTCACACTCACATTCACACCTACGGGCAATTTATTAGAGTCTTCAGTCAGCCTACCATGCATGTTTTTGGGATGTGGGAAGAGACCAGAGCACCACGCCGACACGAGGACAACATGCACACTCCACACAGGCAAGGTCGGATTTGAACCCGGGTCCTCAGAACTGTGAGGCAGATGTGCTAACGTGGCACCCAAAATGATAAACCAAACTACAAATACAAGCTCGTTTTCAATATATACAGGTGAAATGAAATTTTTTTGTAATTTATTTTTAATTTTGTATTTTTACTATTGTAATAATATTTTATTTTTTTGTAATAAACATTTGAATTGATTTACATAAGCATCCTTGAGTACTTTACGACAATTATACAACTACATTTAAGATCTCCACATGATGACTGCATAGAAAATGATTAATGGTCTTTTGTAGACAAAGTTATTGAATAGATAACTATATAAGCGATATGTGACATGATGCCCTGATCAATGTAAAGTGAGATGATACTATTAACAGGTAGTTCACAGTGATAAACATACAGGTACACTCCTCTAAAAAAAAAGTTGGGGATATACATTTCAGAATGAACTTAAAATATTCTATCCTAAAAAATGTCCCTAACATTTTGTGAGTAGTGCAGAGAGTCAGCGAAGGGGAAAAAAGAATTTGAAGAACACATGCTCCACTAACAGCTGTGTGTAGTGTTTTCCTTAACCTTGGTGTGACGAGGATGGTTTGCAGTGACAAACATCAAGTGAGCATACAGAAAGGTAATGTATGACTTGACTCACATACTAATTGCATGCCTATTTAAACATATGCATGTAGTCTAATATTCGTTCTCCTGAATGAGGACTGACATTATTGCATGTTCTTTTTTTTTTCATTTAAAGATGGCTGAGACAGCCAGGAAAGTCACAGTTTTGCAATCATCTCATGATGAAGACGATCTTCCTCTGCCTCCTCCTCCTCCTCCTCCTGTGCCTGCAAGGCCCCTTGACTATGAAGGGTCCTCAGCATTAAGTAGCCTCCCGGTGCCTCCGCCGAAAGAAACCTTTTCCACATACTACCAGCAAAGGCAGAAGAGTGAACTGAAGAGGCTCTTTAAACACATCCACCCAGACATCAGACATCTCGGCGATGCTGTGGATGATGACATAATGAAAGCAGTGCAAACAGAGGACACTGAGGCAGCAGATGCAGCATATCAGGGTGAAGTACAGTCAATGAGGTGGATCTTTGAAAACTGGAATCTGGATAGTATTGGGGATCCTCATGCCACCAGGAAGATGCTGGATGAGGAGAACTTAACAGGTGGAAATGTCAGAAGCACCTCCTCCATGTTTGAGCACTGTGATAGCAGACAGCTAATTAGAGAGGGACTTGCTCAAAGGCAGACCTCAGTCATGGGGGATGTGAGAACATCCACCTGGCTGTTTGAAACCCAGCCCTTGGATTCCCTTAACAAAAAAGACGATGAAGAATTGGTTGAAGCTGTGTTGAAAGAGCCCATCCAGTCAGGAGATGTGAGTGGGACACGTCTGCTCTTTGAGACCAAACCACTAAGTGACTTTGGACGTTGTGACTCCATAGAGGACAATAACTTCTTGAAACTGATGTCTGAGCTCCAGGAACAAAAAGGAGATGTCCAAAAGACTGTGAAACTCTTCCAGGCAGAACCTAGCTGTGCCATTAGAGACAAAAATGGCAATGTTCATACAGTCAAATCCATCTGCAGGGAAGAGATCAACAATGGCAACACAGGCAGCGCTCGTTGGTTATTCGAAACCCAACCTTTGAATCTGATTAACAAGGAAAGTGATGGTGTGAAAATAATTCGGGGTATATCTCTGGAAGAGGGAAACAGAGGTGGAGTGGACAGAAAGAGGTGGATGTTTGAAACACAGTCTTTTGAAGCAATACAAGAGATTGCGGGAATGGACAAGATCAAGCGTACATTGGCTGACTGCACAAAAGAGGCTGATGTCACCAACAAGACAAAGCTCTTTGAGATGCAGCCACTAGCAACACCAAGAGGAAATATCCAAGAAAAGACATTGGAAAGTAATACAATAATTGGAGGTGATGTCAAGACGTCTCTATGGCTATTTGAAACTCAACCCATGGAGACTCTAAATGATAGCTATGAAGTTGGGTGTTTGAAGAAAATTACCATTTCAGCTGATGAGCAAGGAGCAATAACAGACAAAAAAAATATATTTGAGAGCCAGGGCACTGAAAAGAGTTCCTCTGTAAAACGACAAGTGATTGAAAGGGGTGCTGTTATGGGATTCAAGCATCTTTTTGAAACAATTCCTCTCAGTAAAATTGCTCATTGTAATGAGGAGAATAACAAATCAGGAAATCAAATGTCTGAGGATTCTCCTTTGTATGCTATAAAAGACAGCTCTGGAAATTTACACACGGTAACAACTGTCAGCCGTGAGGAATTCATCAAGGGGAAGGTCCAAAACTACAAGTGGGTGTTTGAGACCAAGCCTTTACACGAACTGGCAGAAGGAAAGACAAATGTTGAGGTAATCAAAGGTATCACAAGACAGGAGGACACAAGGGGGGATGTCAAGTTGGCAAAGTGGCTTTTTGAAACCCAGTCAATAGATGGAATTCATACCAAGTTCAACCAGATGGAGGCACACAGTTCTGCTGGAGGCAAGCCTTGTAAAGGTGATGTAAAGACATGCAAATGGTTATTTGAGACACAACCAATGGACATTTTGTATGACAAATCAGAGATCGTGAAAGATAAAGAGACCATTGACAATGCTAGTGATAAGTCGATCACGTGGCTTTTTGAGTCACAGCCATTAGACAGCATAAAAGATGGTGAGGAGTACAATTTAAACCTCTGTAACACGATACAGGATTCTGTAAAATCCGGGATAAGTGTTCAAACAGTCAAACATCTTTTTGAAACAGAGACCTTTGATCGCACAAGAAATGACCAGATCAACCAAGATTTAAGATGTGTTAGCCAAGTGAACTTTCAGTCAGGAGATGTCTCAAGAGTCAAAGAACTTTTTGAATCCCAGTCCCTTGAGGAAATCGGATCAGAAATGGTGACGACATGTGATGAACACGACAGTGGTGATCACATCCGGAAAGGATCTGTGCACAAATTCACTTGGTTGTTTGAGAACTGTCCCATGAACACTATCAACAAAGACAATGAAGATGCAAACATTCAGAGAGTTAGTGAGGCTGTGAGTGGTGATGTAAAGAACAAAAAGTTTATATTTGAAACCTCATCACTGGACAAAATCCATGAGCAACCTCTTGGACAGAAGTCAGTCAGTGTGGAACAGCTGGAGAATGATGTTGACGTGAAGTCCAGTACCATGATGTTTGAGTCCCTGCCACTGTATGCCATTAGGGACAAAGAGGGACAGTTCCATGAGGTGACAACTGTGAAAAAGGATGAAGTCTTGCGTGGTGACGTGAGAGGAGCAAGATGGATGTTTGAGACTAAGCCCCTCGAATCAATCAAGCCAGAAAATGAAGTTTATGTGATCCGAGCTGTCACTCAAGAGGATGTCGAGAAAGGAGATGTCAAATCAGCTAGATGGAAGTTTGAGACACAACCATTGGACGCCTTTACCAACAGAGAGGAACCTTCTATTAAGGTCACTGAAGACTTTGGGAGCTGTAATGTGCAGTTAAATAAAAAGATATTTGAATCTGATGACTCAAACAGTAAGTTTGTAAGAATGGTTAGTGTCACTGACGTTCAACGTGGTGATGTTAGGACCTCCACCTGGCTCTTTGAGAATCAAACAATTGACAGTCTCAGGGGAGAACCTCAAGAGCCTGGTCCAGTCAAAACAGTCCACAGAGAAGACAGCCAGAAAGGTGATGTGAAACGCTGCACTTGGCTGTTTGAATCACAGCCACTGGACAAAATCAAGGAGCCAGAAGAAATATTTTTCCAAGGTTCAGAGGAAATCATTCCAAAAGCTGACGTGAAGTGCACAACCTGGCTTTTTGAGACAACTCCACTGGACAAGATCACCCCCAGCAGTGTCACTGACACCATGTCATTATTAAGTGAATTGAATTTAGTTTTATCAAGTGGCATCGTAATAGAAACAAATGAAGGTCAAAATGTTACCATGGCAAAATTCACTCTGGGAAGCACTCATCAAGTCCAAATTCAGAAAGAAGAAGTCGTTGAGGGCAACCTCCGGAACATCATTTTACAGCTCTTACTCAAACCAAGCAACCCACAAGTTACTCTTCTTAGAGAAGTGGAAAAAGGAAACGTGACTACCACTGTAGTCCAACTTCCAGTCTACCAGTCATCTACGATTGATCGGGATCAAATAATAGAAAACATTGTTCAGATGATTGACGAAATACTTGCCCAAGGTAAGAACTTCAAGAAAGGAGTCCTAATGCAAGAAACTACCAGTGGACAAGCAGATATGTCTGTCTATTCACTTATCAGACACAGTGAAACTGATACTCAAAGTCATGTTATTGAAAGAGGGGATGTGAAGTCTGCCATTGGAAATCTGTTAGCCACCGACAGCAGTCCAAGAACAGCAACATGTAGAATTGATGAAAATGAGAAGGGGAATGTGAACTTATACAAAAGTTGCATTGAGAAAGGAGATCTGCACTACCTGAAAACTCTTCATTCTGAGTCATCAGAAGATGATGTTGATCACAACATTCTTGGCAAGGAGCAAACTGAAATTATACAGGGGGATGTCAGGGGGGCAAAAAGAAGTCTCTGCCAGCAAAAGGAAGCTGCGGAGCGATCTATTTCAGATGTTCTACCAGGGGATGTCAAGAACACCAAAAAGGTATTTTCATCAGAGTGCTCATTCATCGCTGAAAACTGCGTTCCGCGGGATGAAATAATTCCTGGGGATGTTTCAACAGCAAAGCAACAACTTGCAGCAAAGCAATCAGTCATGGTAGAAAAAGAGGAAATTGTGGCTGGAGACATTAAGGCATCAATGCAGTCATTAGAACGTGCAAAGCAACAGAGTATGAGTATAGAGCGGAAGAACATTAGACCTGGAACTATTTATGATATGGACTTGTCATCTAAGTGCCCTGAACCAGAAGGCAGTCAAGTACAAAATGAGACAATTATATCTGGAGATGTGAAGGCAGCTAAAAAGTCCCTGCAACTGGCCAAGCAGCAAAGCATGCATGTAGAGCGGGAGGTCATTGCTCCTGGAAAAATATACTGCCTGAATGTCTCTGCACAAGAAGGAAGCTCGACAGTGGTCACGCAATCGTCTTCGTCCTCCAGAAGCCAACAAATCAAGACTTGTCCAAAGGTCAGTGATACAGTCAAAGTTTTGGAAAAACATGTTTCCTTTGACACTTGCCAGCAGGGAGACATATCCCATAGTGCAGGTCTAATCAATTATAGCTCACCAGACCGCCCTTTTATAAGTTATGGTTGTAATGGTCTGACAACAGAAGATAAGCCAGGAGATGTTATTAAAGGAGATATAAAGTCAGCAATTAGATCTCTGCAGAGTGCAGCAATGGAGCAGAGGCTCCCAGATAAAGAAGACATTTTAAGAGGTAACGTCCACCTAGCATTGCAATCACTTGAGAAGTCTAGTGTAAATGTCTCCAAGGGAGACTTTAAATCAGCATTGATATACAGGAATTCAGGGAGAACTTGTTCAGAAAGGCGCAAACAGAGTGTTGTGGTGTCTAGCCCTCCATCTGACAGAACATTGTTTCCTTCAATTTCAGTAACGTGTGAAGGACAGCCATCGATCACAGCACAGAACTCAACATGCTACCCGGTAGAAAATGGAGGCTCAAAATCATCCAGTTCTGAAGTTGTAACTGCTCCACCGTGCCTGCTAAAGAGACCACAGAACCTGAAGCCAGCTTTGCCACCAAAGCCACAATGGACTAAACCAGCGGTCACAGATTATCCGAATATGTCACCTTCAAATATAAGCAATCCAGTGTCTCCTCAAAATGCTCACTATTACACACAACTTCCCACTGACACGTTCATTAAAGATGCAAGGCACACAACTGCACTGAGTGACGAAAAATCTAACTGCCAAGTGACAAAGTCCAATGCCACAGAATTGGAGATGGAGAGAAATTTCATACAGAAAATCAATGCAGCGGAGGAGATCCAAAAGTGCATGAAAGATTATAAGGACAATCCCAAGCATGAAATGAACTTGAGCTTGCAGGCTGTTTTAAATAACTTTGAGAGAACAGTCAAAGGGACCCTAAACAAAAAAGCCACAAGCCAAACAAATGTCATAAATGATAAAGGTGAGGTGAACAAACCAATGAAAAACACAACCACCGCTCAAAACTGTAGACCAAACCTCTCTCCACTTAACAAACAACTCTACAGGTGTGACGTGTCAGAGGCAAACAGTGTGGCGACTGCGTGCCAAACCACAAAAAAACCCCAATGAAAATGAGAATAAAGTGGTTTTAAGACAGAAGAAAGTCAGAGAGACAGAGACTCAGCGACGACAGAGGCTTTCTGTGCACATGGATGAGATCATGAAGGGAAATGTGAAGGCAGCCATGGAAATATTTGAAAATATGAGGAAGCGAGAGGAGCTAAAGGGAATCTTGTCTCAGGTGCGAGAGATAGAAGGAGAACCCAGCAATGTAGATGTTAGCTTATTAAACACATTTTGTCACAATGCCCCTGCCTGGATGGTCTCATCAAGTGAGAATTCAAAGAAAAGCAAAGTCGAGAGACAGGATGATGATCTAGAAAGTGTTTCTTCTGTTGAAACTGCATTTGAAGATTTGGAAAAGGCAAGCAAGGAAATAATAAAGCTGAAGGAACAAACTTTAGCAAAGCTCCTTGACATTGAGGAGGCCATTAAAAAGGCGTTGTACTCTGTCTCCAACCTGAAATCTGAGGCAGACATTGCAGGGTTGTCGGGACTTTTTGACGAATCCTTAAAATCAGAGCCACATGCTCAACCTGCCAACAATATCAGGAAAATCAGCATTGTGTCGAGCAAGGCCAAATCAGGTGAAGGCAAAGACACAAGAAATCACCCCAGTGACCCAAGTCCTCTCAAGCAAGAAGCAGCCAGGCAAGCAAACAAAGTCATTAGACAGTCATCTTCCCAGTCGTCACCATCATATATATCCATTCATTCAGCTGCCAGAAAGCCTGTTGAACAATCAAAGCCCACCATGTCGACATCCAAACCAGCACCAGAGAGGAATGGTCAAGGGGCTCCAACCCAAGACACTGTTCACAGCTCAGCAAAGCGCAAGGTCAGCGTGCTTGAGGTGCAAACAGTTCCAGAGGAACCTGCAGGAATAATTGGGACAAAGACTGTCAGTGAAACGTACAAAGAGACGGATGGCTTTGGCAATATTTTTCTTTCTTCTGTGACATCAACGTTTGTCACTGAACAGTCTGATGGCAAATCAGCTGCTGCGTTTGAGGTGGTCGGGGGGCCAAACACATACAAAGTCATGACATCCCCGTTACTGCAAAGATCTAGCCGCCCTTCTGAGGACAAGAAGCTGACTAGCACTAATGAGAAAGGGAAAGTGTTTGTATCATTTAGCCAACCGAAGGAAAAACAGTGAACAAACCAAATCTCTTTAAGGAATTCCATTTGTGTTATCAGGTTTTGTTAATCATTTTAAAAAATCCCATGTAATGATCAAGATGTTGATGTTTTTATTGAAGTAACTTTTGTCTTAGAGATTTTCTACTGTAACCACATAATATAAAATGTTTAATTATTTTAAATTAAGCAAAACGAGCTGATACTTTTAAGTTTTTTTTTTGTATAATGTTCAATAAATTACAGGTTAGAAAAGACTATTCTCAGTGTCTTATGATTTTCCGCAAAAGTGATGGGCATTCATGAGGTGTTTTTAAAATGTTAAAAAATATATATATATTTTTATGACAGAAAACAATACACAATGGTATGTTTATGCAATTGAAAAGTATTATTTATGTTGTCAGTAAATGCAGTATGAAAACAAAATCATTTTAGTTCAAAAAGCTCCTGTACAAGACTTTGCATGAGATGTTTTTGGAACACATCACACACATCATGTTTTGATTTCCCCTGCAATAAGACAGCTCACGAGTTCAGCCTGAATTTACTTTTGTCCTAATGTGGTTGATGCACAATCGCAATGCAGTCATCCATTTCCAGACTACCCCCCCCCCCCCCCCCCCCACACACACACACACACTTCCTAGGAGTCTTTATATCATGTCTGTGACATGCATTTGTCAAAATACTTGGCCATCTTCTCTTACGTGTCGCTCGGTGACAGTATGTGTTGCAACCACCTGCTTGCTTCTACTTGCGCGAACAAAGCGGCGAATGTGGAAAAAAAGTTAGCGCCCCTCAGACAATAAAACATTTTCGCTTATGGAGGCAGCAATCATACACTTTATTCTGTGTATACGGCACATGGACACATTGCTAAACACAAATTGCCCTCTCCACCAACGCTGCTTCGACAACTTCATCGAGCAACCAAGTAAGTGCAACTCATCAGAAGCTAATGCAGTTAACAAATCTGTGCATCCAACAAAACACAATGCAGCTCTGCTTACCTCACACAAAGCCACCGCTGGCTAACTTTGGTTAATAACATACTTGATGTGTGGGCACGCACTCCAGAGACACAACTATTTGTAAACAAACAAAAGATCAAGTTTCGATAATACTGTATGTCCTATTTGAGTGGATGGAAATGAAAACAGGACATTGACTTATAATGTTCCTTTGTTATACTGTATGATTTTCAATTGTTACCTTACATCTATTTGTCTCCATTATTATAGTTCTCGTCACCTATCAAGGAAATGTGTTCAGCCTGTTTGACACCAGTGTACCCAGTGGAAAAAATGGTTGCCAATAAACTTATCCTGCACAACAACTGTTTCTGCTGTAAACACTGTCAGAAGAAGCTCAGGTGAGATGTTTGACAAATACTGTGATTCAAATCTATCAATTAAGTCAGCATTTAACTTATGCACTAACGTACAGCATTTTTCATTGCAGCATTCACAACTATTCCTCTCTTTATGGCGAGTTCTACTGCATGTCACACTACCAACAGCTTTTTAAAAGAAAGGGAAATTACGATGAGGGATTCGGGCACATGCAGCATAAAGACCGCTGTCTTCAGAAAGATAAAGGAATAGATGAGCCTGACATCACATCTGTCCCAAAAATGACAAAACACAACTCAAACGCTACCTCAAGGGAGTCGTCTGCTGAAGTATTTGTCACAAAGTCACGTGAGATGAGACATGGCAATCGTGCTGATGTCAGGGGCAAACTGAACGTGAACTGGCCACCAGAGAAGAAGAAGCCACTTCACCATGTGAATGCACCGAGTGTGAAACAAAAAGATAAGGTCATGGCATTTTTGCATGAAGTCTCAGAAATCAGGGGAAAATCTCTGATAACAGACATTACCTCGAAGGAAAACTTGATCTTCGAGGAACCAAAACCCAGTCGTGGTGCCACAAAAACGAAACATTTTCAAGACACATCTCCAACAGCACTTCATTTGTCTTCTCCTTTGCTCGGAAAAGATAAAAGTTTCTCAGATCTAAATAAGAAGCAGGCAACAGCTGTACCCATCAAACAAACACATTTTAATAAATCATCTGACAAACTGGATGCTACTTCTAAAAAAACAAGGAAATCTGTATGGTTTTCTCCAAACGTTGATATTTCTCACTATGATCAGACTCGTCTACTGACCTCAGATGCTACAGAGGATCTCAGTGGGCTTCACAATAAAACATGTAATAATGCAAATGATAATTGTGAAAAAAATGACTCAGACCAGTCTAGTGAGCTCAGAAAAATACAACATGGACATAAGCCCAGAGGAGATGTAACCACTGTTGAGGCTGGTGTTAAGAAAAGTCAAGGGTTCCAACAAACTGAGGACAAAAAAGATGAACACACTCTTCTTGGTGAATCAGTCAAGGATGTCAAAAACAATTCAATTTGCTTGATACAAGAGTCATCTGATGAACTTGATATTGAGTTAGAAAGAGCAAATCCTCCAACTGGAACGCTGTCGGAAAGCCGTGGCAGTAAGGATGACCAGAAAAACTTACCAAAAGAACATAGTACAAATCAACACGTTCCAGCAAAAACAAATTCTCCCATGAGTTCTGTAAAACATGCTGACAGGTCAAAGGCCAGACTGGGATCTTGGTCCAAAGGAAGAAGCCCTTTGTCAAAGCTCTTTGCAGCGAGTGGCCCTGAAAAAACTAGCAAGACTGAAGCAAAAGGGGTCAAGAAAGCAGACGAGAAGCCTGGTGTCGGACTCATGGCAAGACTTTTTCAGTCATCTTCAGGCGAAAATAATGACGCTACAAAATCAGAAGCATGTGACAATGAATGCAAAATCCACACTGATGATAAGAACAAAGAGGAGGCTGATACCGTCAAAGTAAAATCTCAGGAAGTTGAGGATGACATCGAAAACACGCTTCTTGCTACTGACTCAAAAATGCGTGACAGCAGCAAAGAGGAGTCTATAAATGCAGAGCCAATGATCTTAACTAGTGAAACAATTGATGTCCTAACCAATCCGGTCCAAACAGAGCCAACCAAACAAGATACAATTGATCCCATTGAAGATGGGAGCCGTGAGGCAACAGCCCTAACAGTAGCTGAGACAGATGACTGCAATGACCTTTCTTCCGATGACATGCGTGGCTCTCAAGGGTCAACTGACGAACAGCTAGTTGAGCAAAGCAAGGTTTTTAGTGTCAGTTCTGTCTCTGCTGACCCACCGTTCACTAAGATCAATCAAGATAAAGATGAGCTTGATAAGCCCAAAGATATGAACATTGACCACAACACGTTTTTTGAGGTCACTCAAAAAGCTTCGCAAGAGAGTCCTGATCCTCTTGATCAGTTTATTTCCCAGGAGAGTTTTGCAGATAACCCCGTTGATGTGATATTTTCAGTCACGAATGATGCATCTTCTAGGAGATTTGGCCTGCGGGACACTCAACCAGGATCGACCCAAATCAAAACGCTTGGCTTGGTGCAGCAAATAACTGCCCCTGATTCCGTCAGCCATGCTGACAATCAAGGCCTAGTGACTTTGACTAGAGGCAACCTGGCACACATTCAGGTGTCGGAGTTTGACTTATTCACCTCAAATATCAGTTTGTTCTCCCAACAACCTGTTCATGGCCCAGCATCCGCCATCCCTGATGATATCTTTGCAGTGGGTGAAGTGCCAACTAGTGCAGATGGTTTTAGTGCTAGTCCACTGAATGGGTTGCTCGACTCAGCAACAGCACCCTCTGTTGATCCGTCACCACAGGGAGATCTTTTCTCTCTTGATATCTTTGCATCAGAGGCACAGTTGCGGCCAAAGTCTCACGAGGCAAGTGATGCAACGACACCTTTGGACTGCATAACAGAAAAAAGCAATCCCGAGCAAATTGCAGAGAACGCCGTGACACACAGTAACTGGATGGATGATTTGTTAGGATAAAAGCAGAGATCAAACATATGATCACAGATGTGCACATGATTTTAATACGAGTCATGTATTCAGCAAGAAAAACAATTGTGATTTTCATCTCTAATTATATTTTGACATAAATTGGACTTTGTAAGATAATGATTTACATTTTTTTTAGATATACTTTATATTGTTTTTGTATTACCTTAATTTGATGTTCGCTAATAACGTTGTTTTAACAAATACAATAATTGAGCTACGTGCCGTTTGAGGTGATAATTGCAAGCAATAAAGTAAAACCACATGAAATTATGTGATTTTTTTTTTGTCTTGAATGTATGATTCATGTTTGTAATTATATACTGTTTGCATAAGCATCCCACATTTGAATGAAACTGTGAGAATTTGTTGAATGATTTTTCTTTTTGTTTTGTTTGAACCTTGTGGAGGGTTTATGATGTCATTGTGGTAATTCTAGGTAACTCAAATGTCTGTTTTCAACATGAAGTAACGATATCTTAATTAAAGTGCAGAAATGGAAATCAACAAAGGACGGATGTAACAGAGAACTGGTTGCCATTGTTGGTGAAAGCAATTTTAGCATTATTATGAGTTCATCCTATCTGATTAAAAAACAACATTGTGACTTTAAAGTGCATGTTTACAACTATGATACATTCTTGAAAGACTATTCATTTCTGGGTTAATTAGTAGATTAAAAAAAAAACACTTATGATTTTAAGTTAGCGCTGTCTGTTATCACATTACTTATCACACTGCATGTTCTCTCTGTGCTGGCTTGGGTTTTCTCCAGGTACTCCGGTTTCCTCCCCCCACCCCCAAAAAAAACCATGCATGTTTTTGCATGACTTCCAAATTACCCATGAATGTGAATATGAATGTGAAATTCACACTGTGAATGGCTGTTTGTCTATATCCATGCTCAAGCCCAAAGTCACCCGAGAGATAGGTTCCAGCTCACCCCTTAACGACGACAAGCAGTTAAAGAAAATGGATTTCGATAATATGAATCACTCCAATGCATACACAAAAGCCTCCTGCACTGTGACAAATGTGTGCAACCTTTTATTGTATAACGACATTTGCAGAGACCGAAAGTGAACATATTGCCGTGTATGCACTGCAAAGTATTTGTCAATATGTCAATGATCACAAAAACTGTTAACTGCTTCAAGATTTGGTTGTAGTAATTAACTAATATAAAAAAGGAACTGAGATAACATAACAGTAAACACAGATTTTGGTAAATGCTTTTGTTATTACAAGAATCGTTTGATTGTAAGTTTGTATTACTTGATCAACACATACTGTACATCAGAGGTGTGGACTGAAGTCACATGACTTGGACTCAAGTCAAACAAGAAATTCTCAGTTTAAACTGAGAATTTCTTGTTTGTCTCACTTTCTCTTGTGTATTCATAATTGCCCTTTAACCAAGCAAAAAGGGCAAAAAAAAATGGTTTTGAAAGGGCAAAAACTAGCACCCCACACCTGTTGACGATCGGCTTTAAAGGTGCAACAAGCCCCCTAGTTTTCTTATAAAGGTTCAATGTAATTGTTTATCAAACTCATCCATGGATGGATGCATGGATGGATGGTAATTGTTTATCAAATTTGTTTTGAAAAATGAATATGCATTTCAAAAGCATACATGATCTGTGTACATTTAATATATTATTTTTTTATGACTCGAAAGGACTTGAAACTCAAAGTGTAGGACTTGACTCCGGACTTGAGGGCATTACTTGCTTGAGACTTACTTGTGATTTGCAAAGCAAGCACATACATGCATACATACAAGCCCAATTCCAATGAAGTTGGGATGTTGTGTTAAACATAAATAAAAACAGAATACAATGATTTGCAAATCATGTTCAACCTATATTTAATTGAATACACTACAAAGACAAGATATTTAATGTTCAAACTGATAAACTTGATTGTTTTTAGCAAATAATCATTAACTTAGAATTTTATGGCTGCAACACGTTCCAAAAAAGCTGGGACAGGGTCATGCTTACCACTGTGTTACATCACCTTTTTCTTTTAACAACATTCAATAAACGTTTGGGAACTGAGGACACTAATTGTTGAAGCTTCGTAGGTGGAATTCTTTCCCATTCTTGCTTGATGTACAGCTTGCGCTGTTCAACAGTCCGGGGTCTCCGTTGTCGTATTTTACGCTTCATAATGCGCCGCACATTTTCAATGGGAGACAGGTCTGGACTGCAGGCTGGCCACTGTAGTACCTGCACTCTTTTATTACGCAGCCACACTGTTGTAACACGTGCAAAATGTGGTTTGGCATTGTCTTGCTGATTTAAGCAGAGGCGTCCATGAAAAAGACGTTGCTTGGATGGCAGCATATGTTTCTCCAAAACCTGTATGTACCTTTCAGCATGAATGGTGCCTTTACAGATGTGTAAGTTACCCATGCCATTGGCACTAACACAGCCCCATACCATCACAGATGCTGGCTTTTGAACTTTGCATCCATAACAGTCCGGATGGTTCTTTTCCTCTTTGGCCCGCAGGACACGACGTCCACAATTTCCAAAAACAATTTGAAATGTGGACTCGTCGGCCCACAGAACACTTTTCCAGTTTGCATCAGTGCATCTTAGATGAGCTGTGCCCAGAGAAGTCGGCGGCGTTTCTGGGTGTTTTTGATAAATGGCTTTTGCTTTGCATAGTAGAGTTTCAAGTTGCACTTACGGATGTAGCGCTGAATTGATATTTACTGACATTGGCTTTCTGAAGTGTTCCTGAGTGTTCCCTTAAACTGTTTGACTATTTTCTCACACACTTGTTCACAAAGAGGTGAACCTCGCCCCATCTTTGCTTGTGAATGACTGAGCAATTCAGGGAAGCTCCTTTTCTACCCAATCATGGAACCCACCTGTTCCCAATTAGCCCGTTCACCTGTGGGATGTTCCAAACAGGTGTTTGATGAGCATTCCTCAACTTTCTCCGTCTTTTTTGCCACCTGTCCCAGCTTTTTTTGGAACGTGTTGCAGCCATAAAATTCTAAGTTAATGATTATTTGCTAAAAACAATCAAGTTTATCAGTTTGAACATTAAATATATTGTCTTTGTAGTGCAAGTAAATATAGGTTGAACATGATTTGCAAATCATTGTATTCTGTTAACATCCCAACTTCATTGGAATTGGGGTTGCACATACATACTGTACATACATATTTTCTGAAAACTGCTAGTGCTAATCTGTTTCAACAATCATGATATAGATTACAGTTTACTAGATTTCATTTGTATAATATTTGAGTTATTCTCTTTGTTGGTTGTCTTCTTGTTCCTGCAAGAAATGGGAATTTAACAACCGTTAGTAGTGGTAGTACGTCATCGTTGCGGTTTCCATTCAAACCCTGTGACTACGAACAAAGAATAAGTTTGTTGTCAGAAGATTTAGAACAGACACAACGTCTATCGATGTCTATTTACTGAACATTTTTCTCCCCAAAATGTTTACCTGATGCTTTCAGCCTCATCAATTGAATCTGGCAGCTCGATTCCTCGTGTCTCAGGAAGAAGGAAGCAGAGACTACCACTGACCAGTGTGAGGCCACTGAAGCTTATGATGGGTATGGACCAGTGGTACGTAGCCAACATGTTGACCACCGGAGCGATAAGACCGCCTGCCCGACTTGCAACGGACCCCAAACCGGAGGCTGTTGGTCTGAAACAAGAAAAAGTGCACACGGAGCTCAGTCTCACCAATGCCCTGTCAAGGTCGTAGCTGTAGTCAAGAACCAAATCTAAACAAAAGATATTTTACTCCCTTAATATACTCATTTACATGTTCTCTTTTGGTATGGTATCCGGTATGACAGTACAACATAACTGAGGTAACAAATAGGATCGGGATTGTCTTACCGACAAGATGTTGGGAATAACTCTTGAACATAAACGTTACATATGGTTGAAGCCCAGTTTATTACAAAACGTCCAGAGGTGGCCAGTGCCGTAAAAGCAACAGGATTTCCTAGAACAGAATGAGAAATCAAGATCCGATCATTGTGAAGACACAGGCTGCAACTATATTCCTCAATAAATACAATTCAAATGTATAAAAATTAATAAATGAAAATGAAATGAAAAGAGGGCAGCACGGTGCGCTGCGATTGGCTGGCAACCGGTTCAGGGTGTACCCCGCGTCTCGCCCGGAGTCAGCTGGGACAGGCTCCAGCACACCTGCGACCCTCGTGAGGACAAGCGGTACGGAAGATGAATGAATGAATAAATGAATGAATGAAAAGAGTGATTTGTGATTCCATTGGAAAATGTGTTGTATTTAATTATGATGAAAATAAATACCGTAAAGATATATAGTATTGGGTATAGGCTTAAACTGTTGTTGTTGTTGTTGTTGTTTTTGTTCTAAGAAGTCACTTCTGCACTACCTTGTTTAAATATGAGCATCAACATACACACGGAACCCCCAATTAGAAGTGTTGAGATGAAAGATATTCTTCTCCCCAGTGCTTCCAACTGCCAGATGCACAGCAGATGAGCCGGTATTTCAGTCAGTCCAAATATAAACTGTGTCAGGAATATGTCCGAGCCAAAATTCCCCACGTTGAATGAAATGCAGTATAATGCAACGTTCAATGAGAACCTGGAGAAAACAACAAGAATATGATGGCGAACGGCCAAAATGGCACACAAACATAAGATAAATGACTTCTTTTTTGTTTTTATGGTTAATGGTCTTAAGTGTTACTGACATCAATTGTGTAATTGAACTTACCATGTAAATAATATGGCCAAGAAATACTTCCGAAGCACAGATGATTGGATAAGTATTAAAATGCAATCTGCACGGCACATAAAAACATATCAGATTTATTTTTCTTTGTAGCTACCAAGGTTATGCCAATGTAATTTTGCCATTATATTTTTGTGTTGTAATCCACACAGACAGTGGGTTTCATTCCACATATTTTCTTTTTTCACACATTTTCCAACATTATGGCATGCATCGTATATTGGTGAATGCCATGCGTATGTGTGTGTGTGTGTGTGGGGGGGGGGGGGTTGGTCACACTGAAGCAAATTTGTTTGCGCCACTTCTGTTATTAGAAGGGATATGGAACGTCAATTAAAGGTCTAAAAAGGATTTTTTTTTTTAAATATAGATGAACTCTCTGTTTATAGTGTGTGACATCAACCAAAATCCTATGATCCAGTTGAAAGTCGATTTAATTGAAGTACTTTTACTGCAGGGTATGTGGTAGAAAACTGTACAATTTACAGCAATGTCTAATGCATGCATTGAAATGTTCATGGCTCCACTGTTCCAGCATTTGGGTGTAAATAACAAGATGTGCGTATAACAAGCGACACATTATACACGATAATTGCATAATCGAATTGTGGCGGTCAAGCGCACCTTTTCCAGAAGAGTGTCTGAAAATCTGCGTTTATTGATAGCTGCCACCTTCAAAAAGCAACTCTTTAGCCTCTTCTGTCCTCCCTCTGTCCAACAACCACCTGGCTGACTCTGGAACGAACCTGATTGTCATGTAAAAATATCGCGTTAATTACCACGGGCTATGAAAGTCCAAGAAATTGTTGATGCTCACCATATAGAAATAGCAATGGCTAAAAGCAGAGCTGCCGTTATGAGCTGAGCGACTCTCCATTCTCTGACAACATAGATCAGACCAGCAAGGATGGCCTGTCCAACTGCGCCACATATTTGAGTCGCGCATGCTCCCCACGACCTATTGGATGCACCGATTCCACTCTGTGGCTGTTACAGCAGAGAAACAAAACAAGTTCATTCATCAAACCGACCACACGCGATCATTAAAAGACCAATGAAGCGGGAGAGGCTCTTAAAAAGAAAAGTGTCATAGAATCCCTGATCACATTATTGGGTGTAACAGCACAATATACTGAGCTGCAATATACACTTATCAAAAATTCAACCTTTACAAAAAGAATAATGCTGTTTTGTGTGTGTGTGTGTGTGTGTGTGTGTGTGTGGGTTGTTGTTGTTTTTTAACTTTGCTACTAATTTATTGTTTTAATTGTCTTATGTCTCTGAGCTCTTCAGGCAGTTCCTCGGACCTCATGTTTCTTATTTGCTCTGACGTGAACGGTGAGCTGTAAGGTCTTATATAGACAGGTGTGTGGCTTTTCTACTCAAAGTCCAATCAGTATAATCAAACACAGCCGGACTCCAATGAAGACCAAAATCTCATGGAGGATCGGACGAAATGGACAGCACCCGAGTTCAATCCGTGAGTGTCACGGCAATCGTTATGGCTGTGTGATATTTCAGTTTTTCTTTTTTAATAAATCAGCAAAAATTTCAACAATCATTTTTTTTTTCTGTCAATATTGGGCGCTGGGTGTACATTAATGAGGAAAAAAATGAACTTAAATGATTTTAACAAATGGCTGCAATATAACAAAGAGTGAACATTTGAAGGGGGTCTGTGGGTACGGAAATATGTATACGCAAAGCACGCCCGCGACCCGAGTGAGGATAAGCAGTAAAGACACGGATAATGATAAGGAACATTTGCAAGTGTTTTTCCCAGAGTAATGCCATTCCGCCGAAAACCTCCACAGCCGAGGCCCATTAAAAACTGGGATAGCAGATACAGCGGGTAGTTGGGGGACAATGCTGTGGTGACAGTCAAAATGAGGACTACGACCAGTGCAATTGGAACTGCTCGTTTACGACCGAAACCCGGAGAAGACAAAACCCGTTCAGGATGGAACGTGATGTCAACGGCGAGATGGATTCGTTTCACTTAGGATTCACCAAAAGGTCCAAATAAGAGACAACCGAGCAAAATGCCAGACATCATCACTGTCTGTGCCACTTCCCGTAAATTAGCCCGCTCGCATACAAGATCAAACTACGATAACAAAAAAAAAGAAAAAGTGGTTTACAATAAATACATAAATACGATTATGTCAGAACAACAATCATCACCTACATCAGTGACTATGGTGGCAGTATAAAGGGAACTGGAGTAGACCCAACCATTCCGGCACGCCGTGGTCTCGTTGATTCCGCCCCCCCCCCTGATGGTTCCGATGTCCCAGTCCACCGGCGCAAACATGCGACACCTGCTGAACGAACCGTCGCGCTCCCGGGGAACGGTCAAGTTCAGCTGCTCATCCGACGTCAGGTTAGCGTCTGCCTCGAGGATCCAGTCCGTGTTGCGGTGTCGCTCTGGGTCAGACTGGATGAAAAATACGCAGGCAAACTCAAAACCTAAAATAATATTCGGGACGCCGAGTGCGCAAACGATGAGCTTCTGGAAAATTCCAAATTCCCCAATGTCCTTGAGGCTATCTCCGAAGGTGGCCGTGTTGAGCAGTTCGAGAACCGTACTCAACCAAGTAATGAGATCAAAACGCGACACGTGAAGCTCGGAGTTCAACTTAAACTGATTGAATTCCACAAGGTTCATATTAAAAACAATTCAGGCTGGTAGACCATTTTGACAGTTCCTCAAAGTGGTGGCTGCTAGCTTGCATTTTTAGCCTCCACTGTGAGCTTTTTATGAACGCTGACCAGGCTGCAATATGTGATTGTTGCAGTATAATGACAGTGTCCTATGATAGTAGGTTAAATCATAAAAAGTGCTGTTCACTGGCCTTCTCTGAAAACCTATTGGTGTCACAATGCATCGTTACATAACAGTCACAAGAAAATAGCTGTGGTGGGAAGTACAAGTACTTGTTTACTGTACTTAAATAGATTTTCGGATATCTGCGCTTTACTTGAGTATTTACTTTGAAGACTTTTTACCTTTGCTCTTTATTTTATTTTATTTTAGGGGGGCTTCAATGTTCTTCGGCCCTTCCAAAATGATTTGGTTGTTTGTGGTTAGGCCAATTTTTTTTTTTTTGGGAGGGGGGGTCTTGGCCCCCCTAAGAATGTATTTGGTACCCCCAACATGCCCAACATGCTAGAGACTTTTAAAAAAAGATTTTATTTTAATAACAAAAAAAAAACTGCACACAGAACAGTATGTATGAACACGCATCAAGAGTACAATCTTAATCAAATATCAAATATTAAGACTATCATAACCATGCAGGGAAAAAAAAATCAGCTTTTTAATCGCAAAATTTTATAAAATACAGAAACGTGCGAGGAATAAAACATCTTGGGTGGGAGAAAAAGTGCAGAAAAGGGAAAAACTCTTATGTGGAAACTACCCAGCAACAGTTCCACACACTTCGGGATCTGCTCACACTCAGACTTTTTGGGAAGATTTCAGTAAATTTGTCATTCTGCTTCTTTAGACTGCTTTTTAAATGATTAAAATACTGTTTTCAGCTTTTCCTTTTTTTAAAAAAAAATCATTAAGCGTTAACAATGATAAAGCAACAAATTACCATTGCCCAGTGTTCTTTTTTCTTCTTCTCAGTATGAGAACTTTGGAAGTTAATAAAAGAGGGGAAGTTCTCAAAAAGGGCATTGTATACATAGCCCACACTACATGTCACAAATTTTAGAACACTTCGCTTTTTCTTTTTTCTTTTTTTCAGTCAAATGTCAAGCAGTTCGAGTTCAATGAATAATTAGAAAGAGTACAAAAGTTAAGTGGTGAACTACGCAAGCATATTGCATTAAAAAAATAACTCCTGTTTGTCTGAGTATTTTTTTTATATTTTTCTGACTAATTATTTTTCTCAGTTTTTCTGTCAAATTCACCCCCCCGTTTTATGACTATTGTTTCTCCTGTTTTTCGGAGTAATTTTTACTCACTCCGAAAAACAGGTGGAAATTAGACAGAAAAACTGAGAAAAATAATTAGTCGGAAAAACAGAAAAATAAATTCAAAAAAACAGAAAAACCATTTCAAAAAAACAAAGCCCTCAAAAAAATTACTCAGAAAAAACATTATTTATTTTTTTTAAATCCAAGTGAATGCCATACGCTTCCGAAGTGAACTGCCAGAGTATTTATAAAAAATAAACAAATAAATAAATAAAAAAACATTTCAACATGTTTCAGAATGATACAAATCTCTAGACCTGAACCCCATCAGACTGGTTTGGGATGAACCGGACAGAAGAGTGGAAGCAAATCAACCTGCAAGTGCCACACATTTATGGGAACAGTTTTGGGAAGCACTTACTGAAGGATATTTTATTTCTATTGCAGAAAGAATGCCATGAGTGACTTCAACTGTTTGTATCTGATGGCTTCTTTTATGAGTCAAAAGTTCAGAATACATTTTTGTTTATAGATTGATTACATGTTTTTTTGTTTTGTAACGTGATGTGTTTATTTGTTCTATGCCTTCATTTTGGAGTACAACGAGGCATTGAAGTGCCAGAATTTCAACACAATAAAAACTGGAAAAAAAATTGGGCCGTTCTAAAATTTCTGACCGTAAGTGTATAACTGACAGCGAATGTTAATTTTCCCCTTTTACATTAGTACATTTCCATTAAGAGTCTGTATTTCTGAATCAGTACTTTTTACCTTTACGAGAGCTTTTTTTTTTTTTTTTTTTTTTTTTTTTTTTTTACACATACATAGTATCTGAACTTCTGTACACCTCTGAACAATCGGGAGTGTAATATATGAGCGCAAAACATCATCCTCCAGAGTTGAACATTGACATTAATGACTGAAGGCAAAATATTCCCAAGTGGATTTGAACCAACGTTAATGTTTCTGTATAAAGATCGGTAAAACCTTATGACTTTACAAGTGTAAAGGGGCCCCGCCATATTTATGGTCTCATCATCATCATCATCATCATCATCATCATCATCATCATCATCATCATCGTCTTGTCGCAGGCTCGTTGAATGCATGCATCAAATGAATTCAATGGAGAAGCTTTCTTAACATATACAATTGTTCACAACGCGGATTTCTCATTTGATACTGGAGTATGTTATCGAGCGGTAATTTCCAAGGTAATTCATCGTCATCGGGTCATTTTCCCCCTTCGAAAAAAAAACAAAAAAAAACCGCTCCCCCAAATGTCTTGTGGCATTGTATGATCTTACGAAACACTTGCACATAGGGATTCGATACTGGCATTAGACACGAAACCTCGCTTTATTATTTTTTAATACTTATATACATGAAGTGAAACTATCATAAACACAGCCCAGTCAAATTATTCCACACTTACCTGGAGAACTCATCGAATTGTGCATGAACATATTTATTTAGTCACTGAGAGCACAAGATTATCCAATTAAAATCATTTATTAAGTTATGCTCAATATTGTGAGCTTGTGGACACACAACACAGCATGCAATATGGAGACTAAAGTTTCGTCGATTTTCTTCTTTTGTGCTCAATCTGCCTTAACTCGGTTCCTGTTTTCTTTGAAACATTTCTGGAAGGAGAGAAAAAAAAAACACACACACACAAACAAAGTAAAGAATCTGTTTGCTTAGAACAATAAAATTTTTTTTGTAATTACCAAAATAGTTTGACTTTATATAAAAAATAAATACATAAATAAATAAATAAAAGTTATATTATGACCTGGGTTCCCTTTTTCACCCGAAGAAAGATCTCGATAACAAGAGCAGCAAATGCAGCAAATAAATATTTTGCTTTCTTTATACTGTGAGTTATACAAGTTATTATCGCAAGCTCACCTCTAATATGCCTCATCCGTTCTCTTAGTAATTTTACCATGCAGGATATTACAGCATTGTATGAATGAACTAAAGAACACTGTAATTTTTCTTCAATATCCTCGTTGTTTATATTCTACTCCTAAACTTAAAATCCATAAAGAAATAGTCATTGATTTACGAGGGGTTAGCTCAGACTGGCACATTCGTCTACTTACCTATAGTTTAACCAAACGCACACCCACCCACAGACTAACAATGATCTACCAAACATCTCAATCGTGGCGTCACACGACACCAGTCCCATTAGTTGGTTTACCTATTATCCGCGACCTCACTGGCGGATTCAGGCAGTTCTTTTCTTCTGGTTTCAGGGAGAAGGAAACCAAGAGCTGCAGTGAACACAGTCAGGCTGCTGAAAATGATGATGGGTAGGGACACGTGGTATACGGCCAACATGTTGACCAGCGGAGCCAGCAGTCCGGCTCCTCTCATCGCTATGGCCCCAAAGCTAACAGCCGTTTGCCTGAAAGGAGGAGAATGAAAATGTATCGCTCCACATCCACAGCTGCTTATTATTCATCCGGGGCGTACCCCGCCTCTCATCCACACTCGGTTTCCCTCGGAGCCGGTGCGCTACAGGATGAACGGTATAGAAAACTCACGGGTATTTTGCGTACCTGGCTGAAGTGGGAAACAGCTCTTGAGAGTAGACCATACATATCGATGTAGCCCCATTTAAAAAGAACTTGCCTGCAGTTACAAGAGCCGTAATAACCACAGGGTCGTCTGGAACGAGAGTTCACGTAACGGGCAGTTGAATTTAAACAGCTGTGTGTGTGTGTGTGTGTGTGTGTGTGGGGGATTAGCAGGTCACCTTGTGAGAAAGCCAACGTCAAGAGGCAAACAAAGCCACCAGTCAGAAGTGTTAAAATGAGGGATATTTTCCTGCCCAACAATTCCAAAACCCAAATGCACAGGAGGTGTACGGGCACTTCCGAGAAGCCAAAGATGAATTGCACCAGAAAGATGTCCAATCCAAATTTACCCACATTGAGAATAAGACAGAAGTAGCCGAGATTGACCGAAAACCTAAAAGGGAAAATCAAATCAAAAGGGATTTAAGCATGTTAAAGCTACAATTCAAGAATAGCAAATAGAATGAGTGAACTCCCGTTCATCGCAGGGGAGATAACTTCTAGATCAGACTTATAAAGTACAAAGTGCGGTCCGCGGCCCGCATCCGGCCCATCCACAGTCGCTGAGGGGCTCTCGCGCTGTCATGGAGTTCAAATAAAAGGTCAAATATGTGGCGCGTTCCTTTTGGAAAGTGGTGCTTTTCGTTTCGGTACGCACAAGTCTGGACGATACAAGCGAGCAGCTGGTCCGCAGTCCTGCCAACTTAGCGAATTTCTTTGCGATTCATAGTGACTTTATTCCGAAACCGCCGGTTTCAAAACAGGGACTAGCCACATGTTAACAGTGCTCCTTTGTCCTGGCTGTATTCTAATTCTCCATTGTATCATTATACTTTATTTCACTGTCAATTAGGGGTTGAACCACTTCAGATATTTTTGGGGAATTTAAATTGTGCTTTACTTACCATGTAAACGACACAATGCACAAATATTTCAGTAAGATTGGTGTGGTAAAAATTGTATTGATTGCTCCGGTTTGGGTTTCGCCTTTCTCATGCCCCTGTAAATGTGTAATGGAGGAGAGGAACAAATCATTCAACTCTGGAGTAAAAGCCAAACTTTTGCTGACATGTGTTTTGTCATCAAAATTTACCATGCAGTCCAGCATATTCTCAGGGATTTCCCGTTGATTTATTGCTGCAACCTTCCTGATCAACGTCTTCGCGTCCTCGATTCTTCCTTGGCTCAACAACCATCTCGCAGATTCCGGAATCCACCTTTATTAATATTGGAGTAATTTAGCTGCCAAAAAGTTAAATTAGACAGATTTTTTTTTTTTTTTTTTTTTTGTGTGTGTCAGATTTCAGTATATACCAAATATAGATGACAACAAGGGAATAGACTGCTGCCAACCCATATTGTATTATTCTCCAGTTACGAATTTCGTAGACCAGTCCGGCCAGGAAACATTGTCCCAGAGCAGTAAACATTTGGCTCAAACAGGAGGCATAGGATCTTTTGGTGGTCCCCAACCACTCTGTTGCTGAAAATACAATTTAACACGTAGATCAGATGAGAAAGAACATGCATCTGATTTATTTAGCGGGCGTACTTGAGGTTAGAAGTGAACAAAAACAAAGCCCACACCTGTTTCACGAGCCATACCTAATACAGTAGAGTTAATTCTATATCCTGCAAGACCAACTCCAACCAGGAACTGTGCCACGATGTAGACGTAGAAATTTGGAGATGCGGCAGAAACGAGATTGCATATTGACAGGACCACTGCCGGCAACTGTGTGGTCCTCAGACGACCAAGTCTAAAATTGACAATCAAATAAACGCTTGTGAGATCGTTCTAATATTTGCAGATGTGGTCAAATGTTATGCAGCATTCCACGTCTGAAAAGCTCAGGAGCACAGACGTTAAAACCAAACCCACTTCTACAGTATATCTGGACCTCAGTTCAAATTCCGTGCGAATCCCACAACGTTGGAACCATAGAATTGTCCGTTGAGTGACTCAGGAGGAACACGGCAGTGGCTCCGAATTTGCGATTGATATGAGGGGTGTCCAAGTAACTTACGGTTCGAGAACAGGCCCAAAGATAATAGAGCCAAAGAGTATACCGGCCATGAAGATTGTCTGCACAACAGCAGGCATGTTGGACTTGTCGCAGACGAGATCAAACTGCAAAGAAAAATTCTGAATGAGCAGCACTTTTATCGCGATGATAACAAACATCCGCATACCGCCACTTACGTCAGTGACTATCGTGGCTTGATACATTGTCTTGGAGTACACCCAACTATTCTGGCACACTGTGGTCTTATTGAGTCCACGCTCCCTGATGGTTTCAATGTCCCAGTCCACTGGAACAAACATGTGACACTTGCTGAAAGAAGCATTCCGCTCCAGCGGAATGGTTAGGTTCAGCTGCTCATCCAACGTCAAGTTGGGAGCAGCCTTGAGAATCCAATCGGTGTTACAACGTCGATCTGGATCGGACTGGATGAAAAGAAAACTAGAAAAACACAAAGGCAGTAAGAAGTTTGGAAAGGGTAGTGCAAATAGTATAAGCTTCTGGAAAATTCCAAATTCTCCAATGATCCTTAAAATCTCTCCAAACTCCATTTTCTTTAAACGGGCGAGACAAAGTGGAAGATAGCTGTGTTCAGGCTCAGGCAAATGAATATTTAACACTCAAGGAGTTAATGTTTGAAGTACTGCACATATTTTTTGGGGTTTGAATAAGAAAACTACGTGGGCCCAGCTGACACCATTCCACGAACTCAAGTCAACGCTTCATATTTTTGGTTTTGTTTACCTTCTGTCTCCCATATGCGGGCTGAGCACCACCTTTGAAAACAATTGATCTATTTTGAATTTACTACCCCCAGTCTTTTAAATCTCATTTGATTCAAATGTTTAATAATAATAATAAGAATGAAAATAAATGTTTCTGTAAGATCGCTGAGGAAAAAAATGATTTTCATTCCTCCACTTTTCAATGACTTAGTCTCATGTTCCGGTAACTGTGTGATTTAAGGGTTACCAAATAATTACTCACCAGAATAAACATTGGCATTTAAAAAAAAAAAAAAATCACAACTCGCCATACAG
Organism: Phycodurus eques; assembly: GCF_024500275.1. NCBI lineage: Eukaryota > Metazoa > Chordata > Actinopteri > Syngnathiformes > Syngnathidae > Phycodurus > Phycodurus eques. Next base: position 5,286,470 of record NC_084537.1, read on the forward strand.
TCGAGAATATTTTCTGGGATTTCCTGCTTATTCATTGAGGCAACTTTTCTGATTCTTCTTCGATCCTTCCTTGAATCAACACCCACCTTGCATATTCATATTCGTGTTTTTTTTTTTTAGTTTCAAACCAACGTAAGCGCCGATGACCCAAAAAATACAAGCTTAACCTTGGGCTAAAACAGGGTTGGGTAAACTACGGCCCATTGATCATTTCAATCCGGCCTGCCAAAGATTGGTACAGAATCGCCCAAATCATATCAAAATCAAGACTACATTCATTTGACCTTGTCCTGTAATGCCGAGTGGTTCCACCAGGTTGTGCTGTAATGCCCAGTGCTTCCACCAGGTTGTTCCCAGGCAAGCCGAGAGACGTAATCTCTCCAGCGTCTAAAAGCGTTATCTAAAAGAGGAAACTAGTTGGTTATTCATCATTAAGTGAAATGTCTCATTTTATCTTGTGTATTCATAACCGTAGTCCACTTGTTTTCTTGTAAATGTTCAATGGTTTATCAAATTTGTTTTGATAAAAGAATATGGATTTTAAAATATATTAAACATATAAATGGTGTATTCGATATATAATTAAATACAATAAATAATCAAATATATTTTTTATTTTGTTGGTAAAATGAAAATCACTTGCGTCTTGACGCGAGACTTGACTCGAGACTTGCATGTCTTGACTTGAGACTTAACTCGCGACAACGCAATGACTTGGTCCCACCTTTGGCTAGCCTAGCCGCCAGTAGCAACAGCAAACCACTTCACAGTGCAGTGGAGCTGTCCAACTAACTTCCGGGAAGATGTATTTAGCTTGATGTCTAACTGCACAATGCAGTTGTGACAGAAATGGGCCAAAATATTATTACGAAGTAACTCGCAATTCCGGCGTTCCATACACAAATGCACCCAGACCAAAACTTTCTGGAATGTAAATATATCCGCACCTACACACCCCCGTTGACCAATATTTTCTGGTCTAAAGACTTTTGTAGGGGACCCTCCATGAAGGTGCTGTATGAGGGCCCATAATCTGTTGCTACACCCCAGGCTGTGACCAATTCGAGAGCACCGTCACCATTTATGGTGACACATTTTGATGCACTTGGCTTCTTTTTTTTTTCTTTAATGTGACATTTAATTTCTTTAAATTTACTTTTGCACACTTTGTTGACCTGTAAAATATGAATAACTGTTTTTTTTTTTTTCCTTAAGTACAACGGTACAACAATTTGTTTATTAACTCCACTGTGGCTTTATTCATCAACCAAAAATCATTCTGCACGTGGTGATATTTTAGATCAAAGGATACAACTGGTATTGAAATCACAAGTTCCAGTTCAAATTAGCATTTGACAATGTATACAATTGAATAAAAATATTTTTCAAAATGTGATGTTGCAATCATTTGATTTAAATGCTAATGCTTTCATGACTGTGATGAGCCAAAAAAACAAAACAAAAAAAACCTAAAAACTTTCCTTTAGGTTACAAAATAAATAAATAAAAAAAAGCAGGGTATTTAGATAACACCAGAAATACAAACACACACACACCAGCGCAAACGCGACACACACAAATGTATTGTGTTATATGACGTCTTCTCAAACAGGTTTGCACAGGTTTACATGGAAGAAAAAAACAACATCATCTGCTTATAAGAACAGATACAATACACGTTAACATGTCAATAAGGTGCCAATTAAACCAATTTGTGCATGATTAGTGATACAAATGAGAAAGGCAAATCGCAGAAAACAAAACAAAAAAACTCTTTTGGCTCAAGATGAGTTATATAATAATAAAAATTAAAAAAAATAATAAAAAAATCAGGCTCACCATCTGTTTTCCAGAATCAACATTTACAAGTCGTTTTATGCGGCATGTACACGTTTAACAGTCAAATGCATCAACAATTTTCAAAAATAAACATAAAATAAACGTATGTGACAGTGCTCGGAGTTGCAACATACGTACATGTAAATCATTCTTTCCACCCAGTTTACGTCGGTACCTGAAGAAGCAGCTTCAAGGCAGCCCCATCGCGTGGTACGACTAAAGCAGACTGCGACACGGAGTGACAAGTGGCCAAAGGAGGAATGTTTGGACAGCAAATACGCTAAAATATGGCCAAACACACAAAACCTGCTAGGCACCTATACTTTTCTAGGAAGGGTCACTCCACCTAAATACATATTTCTGGCTGGAATTCTAAACACACTTCATAACAATTCTATAATGAAAGTGTAGGTTTACAGGGCAAACACATTCAATAAGTATTCAGCTGTCATGCTTAGCAGGTCAAAAAAGAAAACTCATGGGCAGAACATTTTTCCTCAACTATAAAACAAATGAGGATGTTGGCACAGGCTACGTAATTCCAATATATCCTGTAAAGAACATCCAATTAATCTGTTTTGTGTTGTGCCTTTTCCAAGCTGACTTTGGCTGAGAGATGGGTTACAACCTGGACTTGTTGCCACTTCCTCAGAGGTTAAAATCACCTCAATTCCAAAGCAATCTATTCAACATTGGCAAACTCGAGCAGGTCTGCCATAGATAAAATTGTGGAAGGCCATATGTTGTGTGAATTAATAGTTTACAATGGCGACACACTGACAATTTGGATCCATTAATTAGTACGGCCGTATAGCAAGAGTGCTGAATGCCATTTGGGTGAAGTGCCCCTTTACTTTGGTGAAACATTTGCAGTTTCTGATGCCGTACACCTCCAGTGACGTTGAAAACCTGGCAGCCTTTGCGAGCCAAACCAGCGTGGACTCAACACGCCTCAGATGCATTAAGGATTTCCCTAAAGCTGGTAGAGCAATGAAATGAAAACGCAATATTACCACTTGAACGTTGAAAATATCAATCATAATCAAGCAAACATGACCCGTAGATGTGTCAAGAATACACTTTGCTGGGATGCTTTAGGAAAATCAATCAGTTGAGGAGCTGCCTTGCTCCTTGACACTTGAAATGTTGAGGTACAGAAAGACTTCATTCTGCCAAAGAGAATCGCTCGTAGCAAACAGCGTAACATCCAGTGAAAACAAATATTGCATAGGATAAAAATATCAGGCCAGTCGACATTTATTTTTGAAAACTCCAACTTGAGTAACGCAACTGAAATTGTGACCCAAAGCAGCCAAACGGATGAGTTATGTGCATTTGAATGAGTTTATTGGTGCAGTCACAGCCTGATTGATTTCTTTGGTTGTTTCAACTGTAAGGGGAGAAGTATTGTTCGAGATTTGCCTTAAAAAGAAAACTTTTCGCTAAATTGTATAATTTCCACATCAGAAGTTCATCAATTGTACTGGTAGTACTGTACAGTTAATTACCTAAGGCTTAATTTTCACTGGTCAAATTCAGTGTAGCATAAGGTTGACATTTTAAGGTGGTGTGAGTTATGTGGCACAGTTTATTTAACCTAAAAATGTTAGATAAAAAGAAGAGGAAGGCATCGTTTCCAGCACTGACAGGAGATGGTTTGGGTTGTGCTTATGAATGAAGAAGGGGGTGGGGTGGGGAAGGTGGGGGGGGCGACAGAGGAGTTAGTAATTAATTGCATGTTCTCTCCCATGAATAGGCGCACTGTAAACGTTTCAAGTGTGTCCCTGTGATGAACTGAACCTCCTCTCCATGTGGTCCTCGAGCATCCTGCCGCAGTGTTGCACTTTTTAGCCAGCTTCACGTCTCGTCGTCGTCCTCTCTTTGGCAGCAGTGGCGTCATAGAATTTACTAGCATGCAGCAGTGCATTACCAGTCGTTGCTGTCTTTCGCTGCATTCTCTCTGACTTAGCTAATGCTCAGCTGCGCGAAGCCGACAAGTTTAATGTCGTCGGGAATTTCAGACTCTTCCACACCAGACGCCTGGGGAACCAAAGTATGAGACATCAATAGAAGGGACGTACTGTGTTACAACGCTTTATCGTGGTTCACCTGCTATATTCTGGAAATCTGCACTTTATAGTGACATTCTTACATATGGTGTACAGTATTGAAAACAAATCTAGATTAAAATGCAGTAAAACAATATATATATATATATATATATATATATATATATATATATATATATATAAACCCCAATTCCTGTAAATCGTAAAAAAATAATAATAATAATTTATAAAAAAAGATTTGCAAATCTGTTTCAACCTATATTCAATTGAAAACATTAGATATTTAATGTGCAAACTAATGAATGCTATTGTTTTTTGCAAATCTCTCATTTTGAATTTGATGCCTGAAACGCATTCCAAAAATGCTTGGATGGGGGGTGGGGGCGCTACAGGCTTCAACAAATGTGTGACGCCTGTACAGCAGATATTTTATAAGGTAAGCTGAGGTTTACGCAAGAGTTAGGAGGAGAAAGTGCTGCTGTGTGCAGTACAGAACATTGTGAGGCTTCCAACACTGACCCAAAACCAATGGGATTGAAAATGTAATTACAAGCCACGTGGTTTTCTTTACAGTAAACTTGAAAAAATATACATCGTGCACCAGTGTCCTTTTTCCCCTTGCTGAGGTGACATATGCACGCTGCCACATTCAAGGTAGCCCATGCGTGAGCCCTTTGAGCTTCACAACAAAACATAAAATTGAAAAAGAAAAATGAGGTTTTGCGAGGTATACTCTTTGCTTGACATTTGGATAAATGATGACAAAAACCATAGTAGACAAATGGCACGATAGACATTTTTCTATCGTCTCCATGATATATATTGCCATGTCGCCCAGCTCTAGTTTAGTGTACTTACCAGCTTAAAGGTGACATTTTTCTGACTATGAGGATCATCCACAATCTTTTGCAGATTGGCAGCAACTGCAGTGAAGAGGAAAAGGAAACAAGGACTTACAGTGTATTAAGATGAGCTTTGTCTCTTCATTTTAATTCTTTAAGAGTATGAGCTTTCCGTTTTTTCGGTGTAAAAGTCCTTTTGTCTTATCATAATTGGCACTTGTTCCTAGTACCCCCAAGTAACCCTAATTGAGCCTTCAAGCTCACATGCAAGTGGTGTAATTGTGTCACAAAAACAGCCCAACTTTTGATGATTCTACAGTCTTCTTATTTTAATTTTGGGAGATTTCTGGCAGCTTTTCTGGTCGTTACGGTAGTGAACGCATACACACGGAAAATAGAAAAAATAAATAAAAATAAAAAGGTCAGACTGGTTCTCTGTCAAATAGGTTTTCAAATGTAATGCAGTAACGCATAACGCTAACGAAGTGTTGTTTAATAATTATTGCATCAAGGTAAATGTTCAATTTGTTGTGCCTTGTTCAAAAGCTCTTCAATTTTAAACTCAAAGTTTATCAAACAAATGTACGTTTTACCAGTCTGCCTAGGTTAGTATGAAACTTCCCCAATAAATAGTGACTACAAATTACGTTATGTTTGAGACCTTAGTTTGAAGACATTTTCCTTAACTGGACCTCTAAATTTTAATTAAGGACCCCCTTCCTCAATCCTGTGCAACACCACACAATCTTTGCAGTCTTATAAAGGTGAAAAGAAGCAACATGCACAACATCAAATGGGTGGATCATCAATTCACTGCATGTTCACACTGTGATGAAGCTTGCATTCAATTTTGGCTAAAACGCAATTAATATTAAACGCAAAATGCTACGTAATCTGTGCACATCCATCTGTTTTCATATGGATCAAAAAGAGGAGGAGGAAGAGCAACGTGTGGTCCCGTGAGTAATGTTAGTAACTCTCGTTTACATACAGTAAGCTTGGCTAATCAATATGACCGCAGGATATTTTACTGCAAATAAATTGATCTGAAATTATTATAAGGCTTCCAAAGGACTAAATACACCAGCCGTGGGGACGTTAACATCATTTCATGGTCACTGGTTGGTTCCCTGTCGTGATCGTGGCCGTAGTAAGAGGCAGAGACACGGAGATACTGATCATAAATCTACTGTAAACGTAATACAGCTTAATACCTGTCGCAGCTTATCTTTGGCCGCACGACAAGTACAGCTTTCATCTTTGAGTCTGTATCACCGTGAGATGTAGAGTCCCCTCCAAAAGTATTGCAACGGCAAGGTCAATTCCTTTGTTTTTGCTGCATACTGAAGACATTTGGGTTTCAGATCAAAAGATGAATATGAGACAAAAGTTCACAATTCCAGCTTCCAGCGGGGAGCCTGAGGAGTGTGATCCCCTGTAGTTGGAACTCACCCTCCGGTCCCCCTTCTTAAAAAGAGGGACCACCACCCCAGTTTGCCAATCTAGAGGCACTGTCCCCGATGTCCACGCGATGTGGCAAAGGGGTGTCAACCACGACAGCCCCACAACATCCAGAGCCTTTAGGAACTCCGGGTGAATCTCATCCACCCCCAGGGCCTTGCCACCGAGGAGCCTTTAAACCACCTCGGTGACCTCAACCCCAGAGATAGGAGAGCCCGCCTCAGAGACCCCAGACTCTGCTTCCTCATGGGAAGGCGTCGGTAGAATTGAGGAGGTCTGCGACGTATTCTCTCCACCAACTCACAACGTCCCGAATCGAGGTCAGCAGCGCCCCATCCTTACTATACACTTGCCAACTCAAACGCAATAGGATATACTTGTCACCATGGTGACGACATCACAACGTGTGTATTACTGGAGAAATACAAACTGGAGAAAAACGTGTAGTGGTGGTCACGTTCATTTAAGGATTGCTTGAGGTATGTTCATGTACGTGTATAATGCACATTCCCCCCCCCCCAAAAAAAAAAAATTGTCAAAGGTCAATAGTGCGCATTATACATAGGTATAGGGGGAAATGTGTGTGTGTGTGTGTGTGTGTGGGGGGGGAACCCTCACATTTTTATAAATGTAGGCCGGCATCTAGAGGTTATTAAAAAGCTGTACACTTTCATTCCAAAATGCCATCGCCACCAAGAGGTTATGAGAAAGGTGTACACTTTCATTCTAATATGCCACCGCCACCTAGTGGTTATGAAAAAGGTGTAGCCTACTCTTTCATTCCAATATGACAGAGGTACGTATGACTGCATATATGTACAGTTGTGTTCATAAGTTTACATACCCTGACAGAAATTAAAAAAATTTTTTTTTTTTAATTTGATTAATGGCTGAACAACAACCATCATTAATTTCTTTATGGTTATGTTTTGTTTAATGATAATGCTTTTTTGAAATGCTTGACAGTTTAATTTGAATCCCATTAAAATAAAAACGTGTTTCGCCTGGTCCATGTTTTCTTTAAAGAATTGTACCCATCTTACAAATTCTGCAATCAAACATCTGAGCACAATTGTGTGTTTTCTAATTTACTACGTAAAAGTAGGGCTGTGAATTTCAAAATAAGAGCAACTAAATAAAAAAGAAAGTATTACGTTCAAATACAGTGCTTAACATCAGAATAATTATTTGAAAAAACTAACAAAATACAGATAATACTGCATGTTTTGATCATATGGGTAAAAGAAAAATCATGCATTGTAAAAATGCATTATTCATAGGTAGAAGGGTTTTCCAGAATTTTGAGGTCAACTTTGGGGGTGCGTATTATAAATCGGTGCACATTATACACGTGAAATTACAGTATATACAGTAAATGAACAAGTCATTTAAATAGACACATTGCTCCATCTTGTGATCGTTTTTTTAAACTCGCTGATCGGTTCCAAAAATCCTGATCGTGTAAAGCCTCCTGAAAATACTAAAACGATCACCCAAGTATTTTGGATTTTATGGTCATTAAGCATTTTGCTCGTAGCGAGCGCCTATATGGAGAGAAAAACACTCATCCATAAAATCCATCATATTGGGACAATTGTTCTGATATTTTCAGAAGTTGAAGTGGGCATGAGTAGAGATGTCAACAAATTTTGGTGACGATCGATGACAGTTTTAAGACATAGAGCGACGTTAGGCTTTTTTACATCAAGTGTTTTAGACCGTTCCGACGCCACTCCACCGCTGAGGAAATAAGTCAAGTGCATTTTACCTGTACCACCCCAGTCTGACCACAGACATTCGGGTAAGGTATAATTTATTCGTGGTTGCTCTATGTTTAACATGTTCAAATGGTCTGTCAAGTTTGACAACTTATATGAACTATAGTTAGCAGCATTTCTACCGATTAGGTGTTTACTGATCCAGAATATGAAATCTGCACTCAAAATGTGAACGGAAACTTCTGCCACCCCTTTGCCACCCCAGGTAAAACTTTCTAGAACTGCCACTGATCCTTGATAGCCAGCTTAAGCTCCATGTACTAGTACAATCTTTGTCCTCAGTAGTGGGATACCTAAATGTTACTAATAGGTAAAACTGTGCACTAGCTGACAATTGCGTGGTACTAGAACTACTAGCAACATTATAAAACCTACAAGTTAAAATCTTGTGCCTCAACAGTAGCACTAGAGTAGTTTTGCCTCACCAGTGACATTTATAGTTGTTCTACTCGTATACTAAAGTTAGCAACAACTTTGGAATTTATGATGACAATTTGAAGGGACGTTGGTGAATTATCATCTAAAATGAAGAAATGTGATGGGGCCATGTGAAATAGCGGGCACAGTGTTATAATCTGGAATTGCAACGGAGCCGCTGGTCAAGTCTACTGTAGGTAAAGCAACAGAGACTGGATTACTCACCAATGACTAAGTCTCTCCCATCAACCAGACCGGCTGAAACCAACTCCTGCGACACTCCATCAGCAGAGTCTGATGACGTGAAGAAGCGTTAGCAGAATGCAAAACAAATGTTTTAGCACACAAGGTTAGATGATGCATCATACCTCTGCCTGACATGAACTCAAATCTGATGTCATTGAGTTCCTTCTTTGGATTCCTCAGCCTCAGGACAAGGCTGATGGGAATGCTGGCATCAGATACAACGGGATCCTGAAACAGCAAGCAGGCAAAGTACACGAGGTCCATGTGAACTGAGGCTTTGTAATGGCACCTTCAGCTGCTCATGTGTTATTATCTAGATTGTTATTACCTGAGTGGAGGGTCCATGTGAGGGGCTCACTGTTTGAGCTGGAGTGGGAGCCTGTGGTGGAATGTCTTCGCTACTTTGTCCCACAGGAGTAACATTCGCATTGACTGTAGGAGGCGGCTTCAGGTGAGCACCAGAGCCGTCTGGTGATGGGAAAATCTAAAAGGGATGACGCACAAGTAAATTCACATTTGCAGGATAACATGAGCAAAGGAATTAAAGGAAGATGACAAACAAGAAAGACACTCATGCAGATCGCTTCATCAAGAAATTATACATAAAAATCAACATCTGCTGGTCATGCCCGCCATAAACGGACTCACCTCTGTAGTCTGAGACCCGTCCCTCACTCTGGGCGACTGCAGAATGGACATGACAGATTGTAAGGATTAAAAACATGCAATCCTCTTATTCAACCCAATCTTTATATTCTTGGATAGAATTTAAAGGATCCCACGCACATAAACAGAACTTCATGACATCACAGCCAAGAAGACAGGAGAGTATAATCCCACACCATGACATGAATTCAGACTCACATTAGAAGAAAAAGGACTACCATGTGTTGACGCAAAGCTTATTTATACTTTAGTTTTGAAAGTCAAACTTTTTTGTCCAACGGCCAAGTATAGAAAAATCAATGGCTAAGGGCCACTTTAACATTCTTCTATTTTAGTTTGTTAAACACGCTAAATAACAGTCCATCAAGCAATTATACAGTACAGTATATAATAGATATTTTGAAAAACTGCTACATCACAGCAGCCTGTTAACAATGACAGGCAAATACAGTAGTTTAGGATTTTTTTGTCAGATTTTGAGGTATGCCCTGTATCCACTAGAACAGTGGTTCTTAACCCTGTTGGCGGTACGGGATTAGTTTTTAGGAGTGTCGCACCCATGGGTGATGTGGGTGTGTGGAAAACCCCCACTTTTGACACCCACTCTTGGTATGCTGCTCACGTCCTTCCCCCCCCCCCAATAATGTTGCAGGCCACTACAAAATGGATAGCGGTCTGAAAATGGCCCCCAGGTCGTAGTTTGGATACCATTGGTCTACAGGGAAATGACGAGCTAGTGCTGCTTCACATTTAATTCATTCGGATATATTTAACAAGGTAAAGACTTTGAAGATTGTTCTCAAACACTACAGTACTTAAATGTTGCCTAAATATTTATATAAAAAAATAAATAAAAAAAAAACACTCTTCTGGAGTTAAATGAGGGATCCAAACTAGAAGCAGTTGTATGTGTTAGTAACAGCACCTGGCTCAGATTAGAAGAACAAATTATGTTGGGATTAAGTAAAATTACATTTGAATTGGGTCCAAATTAAACCGTGGCCTGTGTTCAATGCACCCAAAGAAATCTCTAAACTGTAGAGGATTTGGGCAATATATCAACGGTGGCTAATGACTATAAATCAAATGTGTCCCAGTGGAATTTATTAAAGGATTGCGGCTACGTGTCACATAATTATGATCAGCGCTTGTCAGAAACTGTCAAACACGTCTCACCCGCAGAGCTGCCACAGCAGCTTTGCCTTCCTCGCTCTCCTCGTCTAGCTCGTCATCACTCCACTCCCAACCACCATCCTCTGTCTTGTGGAGACGCCCACTGGATCCTGGAACACGTCTCACCTTCAAAGTTCAGGTCAGAAATGATTTTTTATTTATTTATTTGAAATGTAAAAATCCCTCCTGGTTAATCCTTGCCAGTTCACTGGAATACATGAGGTGTAATTCATTCAAAGTTGGCAAACCTTTTTTGACCGATCTGTTATTGATGGACCTTTGTGTAGCAGTTTCTCCTGCAGGTAGTCATTATTCTATAGAGAGGTAATAAATATTACACATACATAGATCAATTGCATGTAAAAATACACTGCTTTTCTAAAACAGGAGAAGCTTGCCTTAGCTTTTGTGAAGAATTTGTGCTTAAGCAACTCAGCTGCAGTTGGCCTAAATAGGACCACAAACAAATAAACGGGAAAGGGAATTAAAAGGAAAGGTAAAAGCAACAAGCAAAGGCCAATTCATGAACAGACCTTTTTTCTGGGTCCTTCTGTAAACACAGGGTGATCATCTTCCTAAAGGATTTGCCATATTTCTTCACCATCTCCTTGTCAGTGATGCCCGTCTCCAGACAGGGTGGGTCGTTCTGCAGCGTCAGCATCAGCACCTACACATACACGCACGCAACTATCAGCTTCTACATTCAAACTAAGCAGGCTGGCTGCATGCAAATAAACAATGAGCACTGCATGGCCTACGTTACACAATAATGTGTGCCAGAGGACATGAATCTTATAAGGCAGCTGGATTCATGAGAGTACAGGTACAGTGGGGCAGAAAAGTATTTAGTCAGCCACTAATTGTGCGTGTTCGCCCACTTAAAAAGATGACAGAGGCCTGTAATTTTCATCATTTGAGATTTCTGGCTCTCACAGACATGTGGCAACTTCTTTAAGAGGCTCCTCTGTCCTCCACTCATTACCTGTATTAATGGCACTCACTGTAGTCTGATTTGAAATAAACATGCAACAAAACAAACCTTCATTGGTGGATATTTGTGATATGGTGCTGCTCCTGTGGCTAACTCGATGGCAGTGATCCCAAAACTCCAGATGTCAGCTTTAAAGTCATAGCCCCGCACCTGTAGAAAGAAGCAGAGACCAATAAGACAAAACACATTTTAAAAGACGCTGTCGATAAAACGAGACTCCCACCTGCTCCATGACCTCAG
>NC_084537.1:5303191-5325691 GCF_024500275.1 Phycodurus eques
AACTTGTGACATTGCAATCCAAAATGAGCAATACAATTAAACGATTACACACACAAGATAATTTCATTCTCAACAAAATTTACCAATCTGACGCAAATGAGCATGTACCTAAGTGCATAAGGGATAACGACTAGCAGGAAAAGAACCAAGGAAGCCTGCCAACAGATGGCACGTTTACTGTGCAGAAAATGGGTAAACACTTTCTTGTTCCATCTCCAGTATGAGTCTGTCAGGCGTCTTCAGTGAGTAGTGAATTACTATTTTTACTTTGTTTTATTATACACTGGGTATTGGGTAATGTCGCTGTACTTGTATCGCTGTATGACAATGAGTACTGTTGTCAGTCAGCGATGTAGTAATCGGACGATGTTTATTATTGTGTTTGGAGTTTAATGCCATGTTGTGCAGTGCATCATACCTGTATTTTGACACGTGCACAATTTATTCTGAATAGAAAGGTACGTATTAAAGATTATATACATTATAATCATTCAATCGTGTGTCATACATTTCATAAGTTTAGCATCCTGTACACAAACAGTTAAAACTAAATGAACACTCAAACATGTTACAGGTTGGCTGTTTGCATGGGGATTTTTTCGATTGCTCAATAGATAACTTGACTAAAATGGGACAGCGAAGTGTGTGAGTGCTTCGTTGTGACAATTTAATGCCATAAAATTGTGAAATGCTGCATTAGGAATTAATAAAGTAAAAAAAAAAAAAAAAAAGTTTTAAACTTTTTAATCATAGCCACTCAGTTTTATGTACTCTTTGTATCAAGGTTTTGAGCCTTCTCGGTGAGATCGGACCCAAACTATTTCACACCACACTCCCACCACGCAGAATACGGACGGTATCCACACTGTACTGCAGATGTGAAATATCTCACAATTGACGACAATTTCTTACCAGGAGCTCATCCATGCTCGTTTGACATTTTTCAAGGTTGATGCGTTTTATGGCCACCTTCTCCTTTCTGGGCTTGCAGGTGGCTGCTTGGACCACTGCAGTGGCTCCACTGCCTGAAAACACAAACAAAGGTTTGAAGCAAATCTATCCAAGAAATGGCTTTAAACACTCACTAGTCACATCAACTGCGTAATTTAACAAAATAATTTTAATGATCCATTTAATACATGAACTGGATCAGAAAATATGCTTTTACAAAAATGTACAGGACTGGTTTAAGTTGGTGTGGTGCATGGCTGCCTTGCATCAAACTCAAGATTTTAAATTCGATTCAAAAATGGCCGTGGAATTACAGCTGTCTCTCAGTTTGATGGCACGTCCCTTTAACTCTACCTGTACAACGTTACGACCGCTAAAGTTATCTAGACTGGTGTAAAATGCAGGTAGAGTGTAGCGTGTGCTCCAGAGCACCACCCACCCACCCAGTCACTGACGAGACCACACTAGGCGAACAAGCCCTTTAGTTTCATGGCGAATTGCTGCAAGAGTCTTAAACCATCTATTCAAACTACTGCTGGTCAATTCGCAAGCAGGCTCTACGTGTTTTATAACCGTGGCCTGATTGAAGAACGCGTCGAACCTGGCCTTGTGTTCCACGCAACACTACTTGGCTAGTCGCGGTTTAGCATCACCCTGATTAAAACAGCGGATGCTAGCAGGCAAACATTAGCAGGCGAGGCTACCCACCTATCACCTCGTTGAGAACGTAGTCATCCTTGTCGATTGACCAGGATTGTGTGGACTGCTCGTCTGCCATAGTGTCGTTGTGGGGACGTTGAAGTAGGGAGTCCGATTTGTCGGAAATGCGTTGACTGAAATGATCGCTGGAGACTACTCCATTTGGCACTACTAGTACCGACTGAGGCTCTTGGGCGACAAATGCGGTCGCTGCTGTCAACACAACTTGACGTGAGACTGACGTATTGAATGACGTCAGTACAAATAAGAGGGACAATGACTCCGCCATCTTGAATGTACAAACGTAGTACACTCGTAGCACGTGATTTACTTTTAAGTATTTTGGTACCACTTGACTTGCCACACATGTAAGTTTGGTTAAGGGTGAACTTCTAGGGAGCTGCCACATTTTGTATTTAACTTAATCAAATATGGACGTCATTTTTTATTTTATCGAGACTACGGTGTGGCTAATACAATGCGTTTAGGGTCTTTCTGTCGTCGACATTGCCAGGCGAAGCCCACACTGCAAATAACTTTCACCACTAGAGCGCAGCAGAGAGTTACCTTGGCCCGGCATTCATCGAATATTGTGCAAGGAATTATTACATTTTATGGCTAAATTGTGGCATTTATATTGTAGTCCAGTGTTCTCAAACTATATATAATAGAGGCTATCAACATCATGGCCAAGATTCAAATACAGTAGGGTCGTGTAGTAGGCCTAAGTGCTAAAAAAAAAAAAAAAAAAAAAAAAAAAAACGAGGCAGCAGCTTTATGTGCAGTTTAATACTGGGAGAATATAGTGTGGTCAGATGAGAGCAAAATTGAACTCCATAATGCACACCGCGTTTGGAGGAGAAATGGCACCGCCTATCACCCTAAAAACACCATACCAATAGTGAAGTTGGCAGGTGGGAACATGATAGTGTGGTGCAAATGGCACCGGTAAACTTCACATTATTGAAGGAAGGGTGAATGGGCAAAAGTACCGAGACAATTCTTGACAAAAATCTGCTGCCATCTACGAGAATGAGGAAAATGAAATGAGGGTGGACATTTCGTCAGGATAATCATCCAAAACATACTGCCACGAAAACGCCTAATTGGTTTCAAAGAAGAAAAAAAAAAGGTGCTAGAATGGCCCAGCCAATCACCTGACTTGAATCCAATCCAAAATCTATGGAAAGAACTGCAACTCAAGATCCAAAAAGAAGCCCACGGAACCTTCAAGATTTGAAGACTGCATGTGTGGAGGAATGCGCCAAAATCACAACAGAGCGATGCATGCGACTAGTTTCTCCATACAGGAGGCGTGTTGAACCTGTCATTGCAAACAAAGGAAATTCTGTGTTACATTTATGCCATGAGTGTGTGTAGATGTAATGAGACTGCATTTTATGTTTACTTGAGTTATCTTTGTCTGATATTTACATTTGTTTGATGATCTCAAACAAAGTGGGGAAACTATGCAAAAAAAAAAAAAAAAAAGAGGGCCAATACTTTTTCACGGCACTGTATATGTATGTAATATTATGACTGGATATGCGACTGTAACATTATGGACAGTTTGAAAATTAGTATTAACCACTTGACTAAAAATTCTGAAAATGTTTCATAGCCTGAAAGAAATATTTGGTGATGTCAAACATAAAAAAAAATGATTTATCCATCCAATTTCAGTGCTACGGGTAAGCTGGAGCCAATGCAGCTGAGTTCGGGCGAGAGGCAGAGTACACCCGGATTTGTCGTCAGTCATACACAGCCAAACTATGGATGCCATCTGGTATGTGAGGAGCAGCAGGGCTTGTTCCTGCTTGTTGAGCACACGCTGCGAACAAGAAATGACGAGAAGTTATTTTCTTCCGCCTCCTCATCTCAGGAGAGAGCAAAGCCTTCACCCGGGCTAGGTAACCGTGACAGCGACAACAACGACATGGAGGAACATGACCCGAGGGCTATTAACGATACTGACGTAAAAGAAGAAGCAAGATATTCCCCATCCATGGCTTTATTTAAGAGAATTGTTTGACGTTTGCTACACGAACGATTTGTTGCGAATGTGTTGTGTCTTTTGCCAGCTTTTTTAAAAATGATTATGCCAAGTTATCAAAACAGGTATAAATTGCAGTAAAAAAAATAATAATAATAATTTTTACTTCTGCACTGCAATGTTTATTTAACACTATTATGTTTTACAAAGGATATGGCACAAATCCTCTTAATTCTTACTATGTTTGCAGATAAAATCTAACTCAACAGAATTTTTCCCCCCCAAAATTGTTCCCAAGTGATCTGTAGTCAAGGAGGCCGATAACTGATATTTGGAGCCGATATATATTTTGAATAATACAAACTCCAACGCTTAACTTTGTTAAAATAACTTTAAAAATGTTTATGAAACAACATTTCATATTTGCAACATGTTAAAGGCTTTAAAAAAATGCTGATATGTGTCAAAATGCCAAACACAGGTGTTCTGATAGAGAAAGAAACGGAAGAAAGGTTATGGTTACCAAATCAAAACAAAGTGAGAAAAGGTTGGGTTTTTTTTTTCTTTCTTTGAACTTTCTTGAATTCATACATAATGTAGCCCAGCAGTTGGCATGAACGTGGGCGGGTAATGACGTCGACTGTGACGTCACTCGCACAGCAGGTTCGTCAGGCGGTGAGCTGATTGCGCGCGCAATCGGGAGGTGGCTTTTTGGGAAGGCACCTGTGTCCCTCTCTGCCTCCTTTTCTTTGGCTTTGCTGTCCTCCTCCTCCTCCTCAGTGCAACAACTACCCCCCCCCC
The DNA here is from genome assembly GCF_024500275.1 of Phycodurus eques. Taxonomy (NCBI): domain Eukaryota; kingdom Metazoa; phylum Chordata; class Actinopteri; order Syngnathiformes; family Syngnathidae; genus Phycodurus; species Phycodurus eques. The sequence goes on from NC_084537.1 coordinate 5,307,636, forward strand.
CCCCCCCGCAACACACACAAAGGACAGCACAAGTTTGTTCATCACTACACATGGACAGAGGAGCTACTTTCAATTAGAATTGCGGAAATACCAGCGCAAAAACACGGAAACCAAACACGGTAGGACGTTTTTTTTTTTTTTCTATTTTTGGCCCATGGGTTTCGTAACAGTACCCAGTTTCAATAATCTCACAAATGCAATCCAAGGACCGAATGCAGGTCCATCCGAGCGCCCATCACGCTTTCATTTTGAATTGGTTAGAAACGCCTGCTAGATTTCAGAGTCCTAGTTTTCTAAACTTGTAAAAGGCGTGGCCGCCTCACCTCGTTAGTAGTTTCACCTTCTACGAACAGTAAAGTCATGCCGCGAAGTCGCCATTTAAAAAAAAAAAAAAAAAGTTTGTTGCTGCAAGAGCCATTCCGGGGGGGGGGGGAGGAAGATGTGTAACATACACGTTCCGCTTTTGACTTGAAACGTTGAACGTCATTTTTGTTGTTGTTGTTGTTTTAGTCAGGCGGGGCTGGCAAAAGTTATCACGTTGCACGCCGTCACCACAAGGCGGCGCCGCTTAACTGGCGACTGCATCCTACTATTGCTTACAAAAAGCAAATTGTAAAGGTGGACCCACTTTTGGTAACATTTACGCCATACGGTAACTTCTGCTAACGTTTGTGATCGACTTAAATGTCGATGTAAGAATATGGCGATATGACTAATTGTGTTACAATGTTTAGATGATAAGACTTGAGGCAAGCAGGCGACCGCTACATGCCGGTCATGTGCCAGAATTGAAAGGTGGACTTTGAGCGGGGCTGGCACACGCCCTCTTTGCTGCTGTTTCCTGCCAACACACGCCTTTGACACACACTGATAGCGTCTTACCGGCCGTGGGTACCACCGAGCATGTCGTGTCTCCGTAAACAGCCCAAAATCAGCACATCACAGGAGTCGCCGCGCCCTGCCAGAGACCAGGAGGTGATAGAAAAGCATGTAAAGCTCTTAGGTAGGCTGCAAGGTATTGATATGCATTTACAGCGCGAGACAGACAAACGGGGTGGATGTGGTTTAAGGCATGGGGCTTTAAGCCATGCAATCAGAGGAAGAGACAGTGAAACATTTTCATAAACTCATCGTGATGGTGTGAGTTCAAACTCAATTGATCCAACGATACAAACCGTTGCTCTGCCCATCTCTTTCTTAGGTATGGACGGCAACGGAGATGTCCAGTTCCTCCTGCAAGGGGGAGAGCTGCTCAAGGTCCGCTCCTCGTCCTGGAAGAAAAGCCGGTATTTCAAACTCCAAGAGGACTGCAAGACAATGTGGCGGGAGTCCAAAAGAATCTTCAGGAGGCATCGGATATGTGAGTGCTGTCCTAACGTTGTGGAACCCTGCAGTCAAATATGTTTCAATTGTTGACTGGAATTTTCCATCACGAATTGTAAAGACGAAGAGCTGATCCCAGAGCTGCATTCGATCATTTCGTCTTGTTGGCGATAGCCCTGATATGGTTTGTGGGCGTGTCGTCACGGAGATAATAATGTTTCTTGTAGGGCGTATAAAGTTTTCCCGCTTGAACTGTGTGCCAAGTTTACATCAATAAAATTTTCAATCTGATACCTGAGATATGGATGATATTGCTGTTGTTCCAGGCTATGTCCGTGTTCCCAGAGAGCTGAGTCAACAAGCTTGTTGAAGATACGCCAAGTCGAACAGAGCACAGACTTGGATTCTATTTGTCACACTTTCTATCTGAAGTCAAATGTTGTGCTGTAAGTGACATAAAGGCTTTTCCTCTGTGCAGTTTCCGTTGATGACATCTCTGTGGTGCGACTGGGTCGTCAGACAGAGGGGTTGAAAAAGTACACGGAACAGGAGATGGAGAATTGCTGTTTCTCCATCATCTTCAAGGAGCACCGCAAAAACTTAGACCTCATCGCCAGCTCTGAGGACGAGGCCAAGCAGTGGGCTGGAAGCCTTCAGAAACTGATAGCCAGCAGAAACGACCTCAACCAGCAGCAAAAGACAGAACAGTATCCTTATCATTGCAGTGCAGGTTGAACTTAAAGAACGCACCCGCACAAACCTACCTCGGCGGTCGTCCCGGCTGGCTAATGAAATGGAATAGGATTCTAAACAAGCACAACAATTTATGAGCAGGTGGGAGGAGATTTGACAGATAAGTGGCGGAATATGTTCAATCTGATCAAGCGTGAGCACGGTGGGGTAGCGCTTGTGCTCGGCACGCCTGCCTCACACAAGAGGTCCCGACTTTGAATATCAGCTCAGGTCCTCCTGTGTTGACTGGAGTTTGGGGTTTTCTCTGATTGCTTCAGCTTCCTTCCACGTTCCAGAAGCATGCAAGTTAGGTTAAGTGAGAGAGATTCTGTTTCCATATACTTGATTGGTCATTCCATGGTTACAGGAGCATGTATGGCAGATGAATACTTTCCTTAAGTGAGACCCTCCTTCCAGCTGGATATTCAGCTGCCTGAGCAAAGCAGACAAGAACAAAGATAGCAAGCTGAGTGTGTCGGAGGTTAAGAACTTCCTGCACCTCATCAACACTGACGTGGATGACAGCTACGCAGAGATGCTCTTCGAGGTTGTACCGTGCAGACCTTTTTAAAATGTCTTCCCAATAATCAGAATTTCAATTGAATACGGACAAATAGAAATACCTGAACTCTTCGGATGGTGATTATGTGTAATCTCATCAGAGACCATAAAGAAATTGAATTTTGTTGCTCCTGCAAGTCATGATATTGTTCAAATAAGGTTCTCCTCTCATTTTGTCTTTATTTTTTGCATTTCACCAGGCTGTAAAGACAGATTTTATTGACCACTAACATGTCATTTAAAATGAGTGTTGCATTAAGCCTAATGGACTGTCATGTTACATCAAATAGAAATGTGACAAATCAAAGACTGGATACCTGTCCGGGCAGGAGATCAAACATTTCTATGACCTGCTCACCTACCGGGAAGAAATCGACGTGATCTACAGGGAGTATGCCCGGTCTGCAGGTGTCATGAGTCCCGAGAACCTGGAGGAATTCCTGCAGAAGGAACAAAGAGAGACGATAACACTCGCGGATGCACACAAGATTATTGAGAAGTTTGAACCGGATGAAAAAGGTGACAAATGAGTTGCCTCTTAAGATGTTACAGAGCTGTCTGTTGGGGCGGGGTACACTCTGCACTGGTGGCGACATCATTCACAGGGCACATATATAGGTAGACCAACAACCGCTTGTGCTCCCGTTCACCCTTCTATATATATATATATATATATATATATATATATATATTTATATATTTAACTGCTCGTTACTATAATTAAGAAACAATGTGAATGACAAACCAGGAGCAGCAATTGTCTGGCCACATTCAGTTAAAAAAAAAAAAAAAAAAAAAAATAGACAAAGGCTAATATTTTTGACACATTTTACCACAGACAACACAATTAGTATGATGTTTAAGATTTTCAGACTTTAAGGCAATCTATACAATCACTGGCCACTTCTTTAAGGGACACCATTGAACTCTCATCTGATCCAAAAGTAAGTTTGTTCCACACTGTCCGGCATTTCCCTTTCTATTTTTCCCCCATAACGCTTAAAAAAAAAAAGAATGGCAACCATAAACGTGGAGACACGTCTCAGTATAATGCAGTGCAGTTCTATAATACTCTAATAACGTAGAACCATTGTTGAATTAGTACTTTTGAGCGAGTCAATCAAAAGGGGAGCATTTATCTTTCAAGGGGATACTTTTGGCCCCTCATTGGCCCTACTGACAAGGATTTGCGTGGACTGAAAGCGTGTGGTCTATTGGTGTTTGTTGTTTTACAGCCAAAGAGAAGAGGGTGTTGACTAAAGATGGCTTCCTCATATACCTGCACCATCCTGATGCCTTGATCCTCAATCCAGAGCACAAGGGGGTGTACCAGGACATGAGCCAGCCTCTCAACCACTATTTTATCTCCTCCTCGCACAACACCTACCTCATGGAGGATCAACTCAAAGGACCCAGTAGCACAGAGGCCTATGTCAGGTGACCACTCCTGCCATACCTTTTATGGGTCCCTCCACTTGCACAATCTGAATCCATACATTGGCTGTACACAGTATATAATATATATATATATATATATATATAACAATACTGCTCAGTTATGATTGAAAAAGATTAGTTAACTATATGTTAATATGTATTGATCTAATAATGCCATGTCATAACGAAAAATAGCTCCTTCCAATTGTAAGTATGAGCCAAAAGTCTAAAGAGAAAAGAAAACCTAGCTTCACAGCATCAAAGCAATCCCCAGGTACTATACAAATGAGTACCTGAGTGCAGTACAGGAATGACATCAGGCCAATCTCATTGGACAAGCCCAATTGTCTAATGAGAAGTTGGGACGTTGTGTTATACATAAATAAGAACACGATACAATGATTTGCAAATCATGTTCAACCTATATTTAATTGAATACACGACAAAGACAAGATATTTAATGTTCAAACTGATCAACTTGATTGTTTTTAGCAAATAATCGTTAACTTAGAATTTTATGGCTGCAACACGTTCCACAAAAGCTGGGACAGGCTCATGCTTACCACTGTGTTACATCACCTTTTCTTTTAACAACATTCAATAAACGTTTGGGAAATGAGGACGCTAATTGCTGAAGCTTTGTCGGTGGAATTCTTTCCCATTCTTGCTCGATGTACAGCTTCAGCTGTTCAAGAGTCCGGGGTCTCCGTTGTCGTGTTTTACGCTTCATAATGCGCCACACATTTTCAATGGGAGACAGGTCTGGACTGAAGGCAGGCCAGTCTAGTTCCCCCACTCTTTTACTACGAAGCCACGCTGTTGTAACACGTGCAGAATGTGGTTTGGCATTGTCTTGCTGAAATAAGCAGTGATTTCTCCAGATTCTCTGAACCTTTTGATGATATTATGGACCGTAGATGATGAAATCCCTAAATTCCTTGCAATTGTACGTTGACGAACATTGTCCTTGAACTGTTCGACTATTTTCTCACGCACTTGTTCACAAAGAGGTGAACCTCGCCCCATCTTTGCTTGTGAATGACTGAGCAATTCAGGGAAGCTCCTTTTCTACCCAATCATGTCACCCACTTGTCCCCTATTAGCCTGTTCACCTGTGGGATTTTCCAAACACGTGTTTGATGAGCATTCCTCAACTTTCTCCGTCAGCTTTTTTGGAAGGTGTTGCAGCCACAAAATTCTAAGTTAACGATTATTTGCTAAAAACAATCAAGTTGATCAGTTTGAAGATTATATCTTGTCTTTGTAGTGTATTCAATTAAATATAGGTTGAACATGATTTGCAAATCATTGTATTCTGTTCCCAACTTCATTGGAATTGGGCTTGTAGCTTCAGCAGGTCTTCATTTAACAGTATATGTATACTGTATATCTTGTTGTTGCTTATCTATTTTGTTGCAGTGTTATAAAACCTTTTGTAGCTACAGCAGGGTTGAGTTATGAGCTATAATACCAAATAAATAACTAACTGCCCTGTTAGTTATTTACAGATTGCGCCATAACAAATTGATATTTTTGGAAATGACTGCCAGTTTCATTTTACTGAGGGGGGGGAAAAAATACATTGAGAACTCGTAAGTGAAATATAGTCCATCTGGACACCTTAGATCCTTTAAGGTAGACCTGGGCTTTCAGGGCTCTGCTGAAGGGCTGTCGCTGTGTGGAGCTGGACTGCTGGGACGGATCAGATGATGAGCCGGACATCTACCACGGCTACACGCTAACCTCCAAGATCCTCTTTAAAGACGCCATTAAAGCCATCAAGGAGTATGCTTTTAAGGTGCGCTCATTGTACGAGTGTTCATTCGTATCAAGTATATTCCCGTATGGTTTCAATCGAATCGATGTATGTACCTACCTACCGCAGACATCCCAATACCCAGTGATCCTCTCCCTGGAGAACCACTGCTGTGTGGAGCAGCAGGAAGTCATGGCCCAGCACTTGAGATCCATCTTGGGCAGCGCGCTGGTCACCTCTCCCCTCGGGGATGGCATGCCCACAAACTTCCCGTCCCCTGAGGTGCGTTTCCCACCACCGCTTGTTAGTTTTCCCTTGGAATTGCTGTCCTTCAATGTGCTCCAATGTTGTCTCCCAGGAGCTGAAAGGGAAGTTCCTCATCAAAGCCAAGAGGTTAAACAAACTAGAGGCCACTTTTGCTCCTGAGGTGGCAGATGTCGATGACTCTGAAGTAACCGAAGAAGAAGAATCAAACGATGAGGATGAACCGGAGGACCAAAATGTAGATTAAAAAAAAAATAATAACTAATAATAATAATTACAAAGTATTTGACAATGTCAACCTTTGCGGTCTTAGAGTCAAAGTAAAGAACTTGTTGGCTTATTTTACATTTGAATTAACTGCAGAAAAAAAAGAAACTGAAGCTATCGAAAGAGCTGTCCAACATTGTGATCTACTGTAAGAGCGTCCACTTCAACGGCTTCGAGGATGCCAGGAAAAACCTGAGCTTCTACGAGATGTCGTCTTTTAAAGAAAAAAAGGCTGTTGAGCTCGCAGAAGAGTCGGGTAAGGAAGACTTTTGTACAGTCCAGACACTTGCACCAATCAGTCACAACAGAAGTACCTTTAATAAGACAATGCTCCTTCTTTTTAATTATTTGACTGTCAAAGAGATACAGATTTAACAATATTTCTTTTACTGTGGTTGGAGATTGCAATGTATGATACTAAGAGCTGTCTCATATTTTGTCATGTTAAAAGAAGGAAGCGAAATTTAAGGGAGACCCGTCAGTAAACCGCAGTGCACCACTGAAAAACTACACTCTTTAAAAAAAAAAAATAATAAATAAATAAAAACTGACATTATGAAGATGGCATATATTGGATGTCATAGCATTTTGCAAATGGTCATGTGTCAGTAGTAATCAGAAAAATGAAATGTACAATGTTCTGCTATTTTTAAATGGAGCTCAATGGTTGTCTGTTCCATCCAGCAAATGCATACATCAGTCATAATGTGGACAAGCTGAGCCGCATCTACCCAGCTGGCTCCAGGACCGACTCCTCCAACTACAACCCCGTGCCTCTGTGGAATGCTGGCTGCCAAATTGGTACATGAGACGGAAAGCACAAAAAAGGGGAATTATATTTCCAACATTTTCTGCGCTGTCTGAAAACATGCCATCTCGTGTGTCCCAGTGGCCCTGAACCTTCAGACAAGCTGCGAAGATGTGGATTTAAACCAAGGCAAATTCCTTGTGAACGGGAAGAGCGGCTACATCCTGAAACCGGCCTTCATGAGGAACAGAGTCACAGAGTTCGACCCTATAACCCTGACCCGAGGAGAGTGGCTGAAGCACAAGACACTCCATATCATGGTCTGTTCTTTTCCACCCTGACAAAGGCTTGCAAGTCATCACAACTTCGACCTCCCGTCGAAAAAGGACGTACGGTCTGAAATGGCTTCTCATCTCCAGGTTATATCAGCTCAGCAGCTCCCTAAAGTCAACAAGAAGGAATCCTCCATAGTAGACCCGCTGGTTAAGGTGGAGGTGTACGGAGTGCCGGCTGACATATCTGTCAAAGAGACCCGCGCTGTTGATAACAATGGTAACGCACATGATGTATGAGACATAGTTGAGTTCATTTTATAGGCAACGGCGGGGTCACGTGCGTAATCTAATTGGATCGATCACAAGAGATGTTTTTATGATGCCGTCACATTTTAGCAACACTACTTACTGTAAAGGGATGAATTCAGCAATATACTTGTTGTGTTAATGCCTGAGTAAGTCGACCATTGAATTCTGGAATATTGTGCAATATACCGGTACAATTATTTAGGGAATGCTATGATGGGCTGTGGATCGTGTCTATTTCATTGGCTAGTTTACATTAGGAAGGAGTTGGAATGTATGTTGCCCCCTCTGTGTTGTTAATTGATAACACAGCTCCCAATATGTTGTAGACCAATGCAAACTACAGCCACAATAAAAATATTTATTTATTGGAGCGCTTGTATTGGATCTCAATAGGTATAGCAACTGTCGCGCTTACAATTGGATCAGACATACAATCATTTATTTTTCAAATTTACACTAAATTTGTTGCTGCAGATCCCTTTAAACATTTTCTGAAAATATACAATTTCTCAGGATTCATGTTGTAAAAGTGCATTGATAGCCTGCGAAGTAGGTGAAAGAAGTCAAAGCATCAACGTGTAGTAATATTGCATCAAAACCTTATTCTTGTCTTCTTTTTGTTGTTGTAGGTTTCAACCCAGAATGGAACGAAAACTTCCAGTTTGATGTGTATGTACCGGAACTCGCCTTGGTGCGCTTCCTCATCCAGGACCATGATTCTACATCCGGTAACGAGTTTGTGGCGCAGTACACACTTCCCCTCAACAGTTTAAAGATGGGTGAGTTTACTTCCATTGTTTTTTCTCTCCCCCTTGCGCACACTTGCGAGTCATTATGAAACGGCTGCCTTACTTTAGAAATGACCATGGTTGAAAAGAAGCCGCTCAGCTTGCTGCACAAAGAGCTACTCATGTCCTAATAACTGGCGTAACCGTTTTGTGTTCACACACAGGATACAGACACGTGCCTCTGCTCGATAAAACTGGTCACATTGTCCCTGCAGCTGCACTCTTTGTCCACATCATGGTCCTCGATGCTGAATAAGACTCTGTCGTCGGGCGTGTTCCTGGATCTCCCTTACACAGCCATGACCTAGCTATGTTATTCCATTTTTTTAAAAATCATATTCCTTTGTAGATCAACTTATTATTCCAGTTGATTGAGAAGATAAATGTCACAGCATCTCCTGTAAGTTAGACATACTTTTAGGAGCTGCGAGCCTTCATGGAAATACTGTGCATGATGAAACTTTTTGGAGGGACTTTTTTTTTTTTTTTTTGGGCTCTAGTAGTGCTACACTAGGTTCACAAACCATTGTTCTAGCAATTCATGCTACACCAGACAATACAAAACAATACTGTATGAATACATTCAGTCATGTATGATTCATTTTTCCTGTATTGTGACCTTTTTTTAAGAACAGGTTTTCAACCAAAATACATCTCTACCTGAAGTGTTTATTCACTTTGTTGCAAGCGCATTAAAATGGTCACGTTACATGGACAACCAATCACGTCTTCGGGAAGTTTAGTCTTCATGTTACCTCGTATTTTTTGGGGGAAGCTGGGGCACCCAATCAACACGCGGTGGTAAAACAGTTGCTGAACTGAAATGCCGTGAAATTAATTGAATTGGGGAATTTGAGGAGTGGAATGGTTTGAATTGGTCAAAATATTCAACTGTGAATTTTGCAAAAGTGAAATATAGTTCCCAAAAGGTCCTGAATGAGCTGAACAACTTGAAGTTGGAATGCTTTGAATCAGCTGAATAATTTGTGAAATATGGTCGGATGATTTGGAACATGTCTCCATTTAGTTGACTTTCTAATGGCAAATGTGGCATTGGAGAAAAGGTAGGAATTGGGGAATCTAGAAAATAGTTACCAAGGTGTCCTAGCTGAATTTAATAGTGTTTTGAAGTTGTAACGCTACTCTTAAGTATTCACGCACTTAACAGAGATGACATTTTCAACCTTCCCTCAGATAAAGTGGATATGCTGCTCACAAGTGGTCAATTAGCGTTCAGTACACTATAAGGGGAAATTAATAAATCTTTATGCAATTGCAAGCAAACCGCAATTAAAACGCCTTTTACACATTTGCATCTTTTCATCTCCTACTGATGCTCAACATTCAGACGTGGGAAAAACATGTTTCAATGAAGCATTTTATTATGGAAAGAAAACAAAATGCTCAGGTTGACTGACAATACACACTCTTACCCAACAAGAACTGAAGTGTTTAAACAAAGTGCGAATTCAACCATCCCTGTAAAACTACACCGACCAAAGAACGTAAGCACAGTGAAATCAAGTGTTTTCAGAACTTTGGTGTTAAACTCAAACCAATTGCTGATGAATATTTTTTTAAGTGAGGTTGATGCCCAAAAGAAAACTAGTAAGCACACACAACACACGTCCCCTGAATAGGAAAGAAAAGACCTGACTGAGAAGTCTCACCACAGGCAAGAAAGATCAAATAAGGTTGAGGCAGAGTTGGGGGCGGTTGAGGGGATTACGAATACGATGCAACTTGTTCAACCGAATACTGGCAATAAAAGGTAGAAAAATATCACAATTATACAAACATTTTTCAGAGCAAGAAAATCGTCCGCAGGTTGAGAATAGTCTTATAAAAAGGACATTGCACTGAAACCATCCTGAACCAAACACTCACTGCCGTCACAAACAAGTCAAATGCTGTTGCGAAAGAGAAAATGAATGGAGGAACAGCAGTAGCCTGTTACCTTAAAAATTTATGTGGGACGTTTTGATGTCCTGACACAGTCAGCCATCTTAAGGTGTGGAAGGCCGAATACTGTAGCAATTAAAGACAATTTTTGCTTGGCTGCTGTTGCAACAACAGCACAAATCCTTTGTCATAATGTGGGAACTTTCTCCCCCCCCTCCCCCTTTCTAATAAAAGGTATAACCTCACAGTTATATGAAAACTTGTTCATGATACCTGAACAGCACTGTGAGAATTGCATGGGTCAGCCCAACCAAACTTGTACAGGGTGTTATGAAGGCAATTTGGGATGACCAGATATATACACGCCAAATATGCTCCCTCCCAAAAAAAAAAAAAGTTATTGCCATGGTAGCAAATGTTGCGGCATTCAGTTTGCGTGGCTCCTCTCAAACAGGCACTGAGGTGAAGAGCAGTTCAAAAGAGTCTCTGAAGGTAAACGCCACACGCGCAGAAAAACACACACACCTCGACGAGTGATGCGCTAGGCCCCAATTTCACTAACTTGTCCAGATCAGTCCAGGGCTATACACTATACTAGAGGGAATTGTGTGTGTGGGGGGGGGGTGTGTATGGCACTTGACCCAACTGTACAATTCTGGAGAGAAGGAAGAGGAGAGTGGGAGAAAAAAAATACACCCTGTGGATGAAGCTGCACCGATGTGCAAAATAAGTATTCAAATGTGGGCTAAATGCTGACATTGACAAGCACAAAACTATCACAAACCATAGAATATTAAACACATAAGTATTCATTTGACAGCTATTAAAATGAATAAAACCTATAATGCAATACTAAGTATTAGATGAACACCTGTTTAACATAAGCCCATTAAAAAGTAGTTCATAGTTTGGCAACTAATAAAAGGGGAGCAACCCAAAAGAATAAATGGCACATTTTATCGGAGTTTCAAGATTAAAACCACAAAAAAAGAAGGATAACTTGAAGCTGGGGTAATAAGGTTTACAGTTGCAAACTTTGCCTAAAACAAATCAACTATGTAGTACAGTGAGAGCAGAAACAAAGTCACATCTATGTAATGGCACGGGCATTCAGAAACAAACAAAGAACACCAAGAAAATGTTTGATGATTAAAAAAACAGGAAAAATATGATATAAAGATACTTCTGTGTCCACTTGTAAGCATATGTGTGACGACTGGAGTACTCAGGGACTATGCCATGTAGAAAATATTGTAGTTCCCCATAGAAACAACACTCACACAAGGCACTTCATTCAGTAAGAAAAGTCTAGTCCTTTCCATGACCACAAACTGCCTGCATAGCAACAACACAAGGTCAAAAAAAAATCTTTTCTGACCTTTGTGTGGCACCACATTAGACGTTTCAGACAAAAGAGGTTTTTTTTTTTTTTTGGTTTGAAGCACTTAACCAAATAGTAAAACTTTGTTGGTTTGAAAATAAAGACCAGAGTTCATTCCTCTTAGCATTTTGTCCCCAATAGTGTCAACCTCGTAGCTTCTTGTTTTGTTGTTTTTTTGTTTGTTTTTAAACACAGTGCTCCTGGGTTAAGTATATTTCTTATCATTTAGGATGGCACTCTGAAGGCATCCAGTCACCAGGAGATGAGAGCAGTGTTGGGGGAACAGAATCCTGGGACTCCACGGCACCTCAGTCATGAGACGTGCTGGAGAGAGAAAGTTGAATGCGGGCACAGGTCGAAGGAGGAGGCTGGACAGCACAGTTTCTCTGGGTCCTGCTACCTGCCTCTCAGATTCTGGAGGACCCCGTAAACCTCATCTTCTTTGCTGAGCCCCTCAAAGAAAGGCAACAAGTCCAGCAATTCTGTGTCATTCATGTCATCAAACCACGACTGGACTGGGACCTGGGGAGACAATTAGAGTAGCAGTTCTCAAAAGATTTTACACCAAGTACCACCTTAAACAAACTGGTCATAAAATGTGGTCTGATCATCTAAATCTCAAGAATAAACAGTGTGCTTACACTCATACCACACACAAAAATATTTCCTATTTGTATAGATCACAACAATGCAAACATTCCCAGGACAGGGAGGAAATGTAAGAGAACCCTTGGATTTAATAACTGGTTTACCCTTCCTTGGCCACAATAACTTCCACCAAAGTTGCAGATCAGACCTGCACAACGATCACTATGAATTTTAAACTGATTCTTCTCTATAAAACTGTTGCAGTTCAGCTAGATTCCTGGGATTTCTGTGTTCTTGGGGTCATGCTACAGTACCTCAATCAGATTGAGGCCAGGACTTTATTTATAAATGTGTATGAATCTGTAAAAGGTTATAAAAGTATCTCTAAAAGTCTTGATGTTTATCATTCCACAGTTAGACAAATTGTCTATAAATGGAGAAAGTTCAGCACTGTTGCTTTTCTTCCAAAGTGCGGCCATCTTGTAAAGATGACTGCAAGAGCACGGAACAGAATGCTCAATGAGATATAAAAGAAACCTAGAGTGTGAGTTGAAGACTTATAAAACTCACTTTGTCAACATCTCGGTTGACAAATCTACCAAATGTAAAACATTAAACAAGAATGGGATTCATGGGAGAACACCTAGGAGGAAACCAAAGTTGAATTGTTTGTGAGGAACACACAGCGTCATGTGTGGAGGAAAAACGGCACAGCACACAAACATCAAAAACTTGTCATAACTGTGAAGCGTAGGGGCGGGAGCATAAATGTATGGGTGTGCTTTTCCTCCTCAGGGCCTGGACAGCTTGCTATCATCAATGGAAAAATGTATTCACAACGTGAGGCCATACATGCAACAGTGGGTGTTGCAACACAATGATCCAAAAAATAGAAGCAAATCAAAAACAGAATGACTTCAGAAGAAAAAAAATAGGTGTTCCAGAGTGGCCTAGTCAATGTCCTGTCCTGTGAATGTTTAAGGTATGCTCTAAAAAATATATTTTTTTAAATAATTGTTTGGGTGGTGTGGGGTTTATCAGTCTGTTTATTCTTGTGATTTTGATTAAGATCAGACTACATTTTATGACTAGTTCATGCAGAAATTAAAGAAATTCCCAAACTTTTTTTCTCCTGCTGAAAATTGTCTGTAGGTCTTGACTGTGTGTGTGATTGGCTAGTGACCGGCCGAGGTTGTACCCCGCCTCTCGTTCAAAGTCAGCTGTAATAGGCTCCAGCTCACTCGCGGACTCAATGAGGACAAGCGCTATTAAAAAAAAATGGATTAATGCTTTGGGAGAATCACTCTAATTGTTCTGAACTTCTATTTTGATTCCATGTCATGTTCTTGAGACCGCAAACTAAATAAGACTCTGCTCTGCCGGTTTGTACTGCACTCCATTTTGCCTCAGTTGCTTCAAGACAAAATGTTCAATCATTTGGAATAAAATCTTCAGTGTTTACACTTAACCATTAGTCATTGTGGTTCCATTGAAACAAACTGCAACTCCAATCCAAACAAACAAGCTGAGACTGATCGCAAACAAATTCTGGTGCAGGTTCAGTCAACTGTGTCTTGGAAACAACTGCTTCCTTCTACTCAAGAAAGAACACCTAGCACATTTTTAAAATATTCTTTGGGATATCACAGCAAAAAAAGAAAAAATGTGCAATCTAAAATGCCTTGGTCTGGACCACAAAACTAAATTACAAGTGTGAACATAGACCAAGGTGTTCACAGATGTTTCAAACCTTAAAGTGGTAAAACTGTGTTGTTTTATTGTAACTTTATCTTTAGTTGTTCTCGACTGCAACCAGTTTTTACGGTGCAAAAAACTGTTTGATCGGTCTCGGCTGTAAAAGCAGCATTTTGCTGCTGGCTGAATGAGAGGCTTATTTTTTTAGTTTGACATGGTTACAACCACAAATTACTGTTTGCAGATGTATTTTTAACTAAATTCTTAGGCTTGAACTATTAACTCATTGTAAGGAGAAAAAGGTGTCATACTATTTAAAACAATGCATAACGGTTGAGGTGCCAACCATGAAATCAACTCACAGCATTTTCTGGGTGAAAAATGTACGATGCGGGTGAGTTGTCAACAATGATGACGTTGCTGAGCTCGCGACCCAGCCGGCTGAGGTCCTTTACATAGTTCCCTCTGTGGAACACGCAGGACTCTCTGAAGAGTCGCGCTCTGAACACGCCCCACTGGTCCAGCAGGTCTGCCACAGGGTCCGCGTACTATCCAAGCCACATAAAAACAAACATGCTGTTAGTATGCTGGAAGGCAAATATTAGCCATGTCCTGAAGTCACCTAACTTTCATAAAACAGCTTCCCTACTCAGCCATATACCTGAAATGCTACACACAGACAATAGCTAGAGGATACAAAGTACACTTTTTCTATGTCTTCACAGAAGAGGGTTCACATCTGTAATATTCTGGAACACATCTAGAGTTTCACATTTATTTTTTCCCCCACGCATAACACTTACCCACTTACAACTGGCAAACAGACAGAAAAGCAGAAGAAGTGTATACTTTTGAGAGGGCAAAAGAAAAGGACAATCATTAACTTGTAAGTAAAAGCCAAGGCAGTAATGTCTCTGGTCTCAACGCACCTTGGCAAGACTGGCTGTGAAGAGCACACATTCGAACAGCTCTCCCATCTTTTGAAGAAACTCGTCCACATGGGGTCGTTTCAGCACATACACCTGCATGAAGGTGAAGCGTTAGTATCACACAAGGAGCAAGCTACTACTGCTAATTATCTCAAAAACGTCAGAGGTTTTCAGAGACCGTCCAAGAAAACAGAAGCCACTGTCACTCACAGTTCAGATGTCATCCACTCCCTTTTTGAATGCGAGGCTGCCACCTAGTGCAAGTAATCATGAATAGGCCAACCAGGATAAACACAGCCTATCCTGGATTACTTGAATCAGATAACAACCATTTCTTCTGGATCTTCCCGTAGGCACAAATAAGGCACTCTCGCCTCAAACCAAAAAACAACATAACACTGTGAGTGCATTACCTGATGAACAGTGCCATCGATCTCCACTGGAACAATAAAATCTGCATTGCTGATTGGCTGTAAGCAGAACAAAACAGCACATGAGCCCCAAACCATTTGGGGGGGGAGCTCCTGCTAAAGGCCCAGTTAAGTTTAAAAAATGAATACACAAAAGTGGAGCAGCGAGATATTCGGGAGCATAAAAACAAGACCAGCAGACAAACAATTCTTACACCTTTATTATATGTATAATACTTCACCCCTGGTAGGTCGTTTCCTCCCACTGTCAAATCCTTCTTTTTGCCTTCCCAAAGAGAGACAAATCAGGATTGTAATATTTCCTTTGTTGTGACTAAAGCGCATCCTGCTGCTCTCCAATTGGTTTAGACAGTGACCGAATGGACTAACACAATTATTTGGGGGTATTAGGGTATTAGCTATAGTGTAAGAATGAATAAATTATGCTTTGACCAATATAAACACGAGGTGTTGTGCAGGGCGTGCTTATCTTAACAAAAATGGCAAAGAAACAAGGCAGCAAAACAAACACGTTAAGTCCACCATGTGGAAAAAACGACAACGTTTTTAGTACATCGAGCATGGTTAAGATCATCGCCTGCCACCGTGGGGGACCTAGGTTCAAGACCCCGACTGGACCATCCGTCAACATCCCCCGGACTCACGGCTGTGGTGTCCTTGAACAAGACATTGATACCCCGAAATGCTCCCCGGGTGCTTCAGCTATCCCCTGCTCCAGTGTATTCCACTAACGTCTTCACTGTGATGGGTTAAATGCAGAGAACAAATTTCGTGTGCATGCATGCATGTTCATGACAATAAAAGGTGATTCAAAATTCAAAAAAGACAACTTTGCTCTTTCACGATTGCACTATGTAAGACTACTGCAATAAAATCTTGCATTCTGATACCACCGCATCCAGTTTTCTTACAATCATTGGGCTTTATCTTGTCAACTCAAATGCGACCAGATACACTCGTTACCGTGACGACGACCACAAGAGTGGATCGCGCCGACTGTATTACAACCCCAATTCCAAAAGTTGGGCTGTTGTGTTAAAAATAAAAACAGAATACAATGATTTGCAAATCATGTTCAAATTATATTTAATTAAATACACTACAAAGACAAGATATTTCATGTTCAAAGTGATAAACTTCATTGTTTTTAGCAAACAATCATTAACTTGGAATTTTATGGCTGCAACACGTTCCAAAAAAGCTGGGACAGGTGGCAAAAAAGTGAGAAAGTTGAGGAATGCTCATCAAACACCTGTTTGGAACATCCCACAGGTAAAAGCCTTCAATAACCACCAAATTTGGGAACATCCCACAGGTAAAAGGAGCTTCCCTGAATTGCTCAGTCATTCGCAAGCAAAGATGGGGCGAGGTTCACCTCTTTGTGAACAAGTGCGTGAGAAAATAGTCGAACTGTTTAAGGACAATGTTCCTCAACGTACAATTGCAAGGAATTTAGGGATTTCATCATCTACTGTCCATATCATCATCAAAAGGTTCAGAGAATCTAGAGCAATCACTGCATGTAAGCGGCGAGGCCGAAAACCAACATTGAATGTCCGTGACCTTTGATCCTTCAGGCGGCACTGCATCAAAAACCGACATCAATGTGTAATAGATATCACCACATGGGCTCAGGAACACTTCAGAAAACCAATGTCAGTAAATACAGTTCAGCGCTACATCCGTAAGTGCAACTTGAAACTCTACTATGCAAAGCAAAAGCCATTTATCAACAAAACCCAGAAACGCCGACGGCTTCTCTGGGCCCGAGCTCATCTAAGATGGACTGATGCAAATTGGAAAACTGTTCTGTTGTCCGACGAGTCTACATTTCAAATTGTTTTTGGAAATTGTCGACATCGTGTCGCCAAAGAGGAAAAGAACCATCCGGACTGTTATGGATGCAAAGTTCAAAAGCCAGCATCTGTGATGGTATGGGGCTGTTTTCGTGCCAATGGCATGGGTAACTTACACATCTGTGAAGGCACCATTAATGTTGAAAGGTACATACAGGTTTTGGAGAAACATATGCTGCCATCCAAGCAACGTCTTTTTCATGGAAGCCCCTGCAAGACATTGCCAAACCACATTCTGCATGTGCTACAACAGCGTGGCTTTGTAATAAAAGAGTGCGGGTACTTGACTGGCCTGCCTGCAGTCCAGACCTGTCTCTCATTGAAAATCAGTGGCGCATTATGAAGCGTAAAATACGACAACGGAGACCCCAGACAGTTGAACAGCGGAAGCTGTACATCAATCAAGAATGGGAAAGAATTCTCCCTACAGAGCTTAAAAAATTAGTGACCTCAGTTCCCAAACGTTTATTGAATGTTGTTAAAAGAAAAGGTGATGTAACAGTGGTAAACATGACCCTGTTCCAGCTTTTTTGGAACGCGTTGCAGCAAAAAATTCGAAGTTAATTATTATTTGCTAAAAACAATAACGTTTATCAGTTTGAACATTAAATATCTTGTCTTTGTAGTGTCTTTATGGAGCCAAGGAACAAAATTTACTCTTGAAAAATTTCACGGCACACCAAGAAACAAAAATGTCACAAAAGTTGGATACATTAATTACTTTATGTACTTCCTGCCATCTAATAGAAGACCATTTATTTGTTCTGGCTGTCACTATGCCTCGCTGGCATAAATAGATACATTTATTGTAAAT
>NC_084537.1:6243191-6288191 GCF_024500275.1 Phycodurus eques
TTATTATTTCTTTTAACCTGTGCATTATTTGCTGAAAACTCACCTATTAGCTGTTTTTGTGCTAAGACCAAACCAATAACAGGATTGCTTTGGCACCATCTGGCGGCGGAGGAAGCCATTAGGTCGGTTCGACCGGGGCATGTTTGATATTTTTAATTGTCTAGCAACAACTAGTACTAGTCCATTTCTTGTAGCAAAACATGTGCTGCATTGCCAGAGAATGCGAGCGCACACAACATTCCACATAAACTACTACTAAACTAATCAGCATTGTGAGGTACATCAAACACATCACTTAGCTGTAGAAGAGTCGTGGCCACTTTTCGATACGCGACGGTGTCCTTCCACTCGCTTGTGCATTTTCGGGTGAGGTTTCTCTCAAATGTCAGCTGGCTTGGCCGGGGGAACCCGTTTCCTGCCCGACATTGCCCCCATGTGGAAGATTTCAGTCACTGCTGCTAGAGTGATTAGATCGAGCGGGAATCATCACCTGACGTTCCCATTATAAAAAGCAAAGTGACTTTCTATTTGTTTTATTTTTTATCTTTGTTTTTTTTTTCCAGCACTTGTATTGAGCTCATGGGATTGTGCGGGTGTACCTAATGATGTGGCTGGTGTGAACATTATTTAAAATCAGCGAGCCACCTGACCTGGATGCTAAAACTTCCACTCCTAAATGGGTGAAAAACGTACAATGCTCAGTTCGTAAATTCTATCCAGCATCAGTAGTTAATATGAGCATGTTACAGTAAGTGCGAGAGGTCATCCGGAATTACAGTATGTCCCTAAAGGCCCCTCATAGTCCTTTAAATGTACAGTACTTACTCCTTTTCGGACTAGCAGTACGTGGTGTTTCAATGTGGAATGATAGTATGGTTAAAAAAAAAAAAAAAAAAAAAAGGTGTTCCTGTCGAAGAAAAGTTAGTGCATATTTCAATCCGCTAGATGGCGACGCTCTCTTTCGTTTGAGCTCGACCCTCCGCACGCTTCACTTTATTCACTGGAGGAACGTGTGAGGTGATCACACAGTGGCTATAATCGTGCACATTATGACACATGCAAGGGATTTAAGTTCTCTAAGTTTATTTTAGCCAGAAAAAAAAAAAAAGTTGAGCATAGTAAGCACAAAACATTATTTGAGATTTTACCATCAATTACATGTTGCATGCTTTAAACCAGCCTACGAGAGATTTAGATTTTTTTCCAAGGACCCCCCTCATAATCCTAATGCCAATTAAACATCATTACCATGTGTATCCCTAATTTCCATTAACAAAAATTATGTTTCAAATAAAACACTGTATTCAAATGTTGTTGTTGTTTTTTTTTTTTACCTGGTGTGGGTTCAGCATCATTTAATGAAGTGGCCATATTTCAATCTTTAGCCATTTTCAGTAGCTAGTAATAGTAATGCTGCACGCCAAGTGACTGATGCAGGGATCACAGATTTATGTGATTCTTCTTGCCCAATGAATGAACTGCCCGATATATTGCGCTGTAACCATACAGGTGAGTGAGGAGGCCTATTATTTGGGGGTTTTGAATGACATGTAGGCAGCGGGACAAACAGTTTTGTATTCAAATCTGGTATGCTGAAGCATTCAGGTTTCCTTTCACTGGAACTAAGGGTCACATGAAGTTTGGAGGTCTTTAGCGATTGAGAAAGTCGGCAGAATGTTGGCAACCTGTTCGCCTCGGCATTCGTTGACCCCGCCCGCTCCGTCAGTTTACGTGGCCTACCACTTCACGACTGAGTTGCCATCTTTTGCTCACGCTCCGACCGTGGAATATTTAGGAGCGAGGAACTGTCACAACTGGACTTGTTGTACAGGTGGCATCCTATCACGGTTCCATGGTGGAATTCACTAAGCTCCTGAGAGAGACCCATTCTTCCACAAAGCCTGCATGTCTAGGTGCTTGATTTTATACTTTTGGCATTATACTGTATATTCAGATACTGTGATATACATTGGTTCAATTTAAAAAAAAACAAAAAAATTTTTTTTCCTTATTTAAAATGGCATTTGTCATGCATCTGGTAAGGAACTGTGCAGTCCTGTGGGCTCTGGTAGTGCCAACAAAAAATTGTGACCCCCCTTCAACATTTAAGTTGCTCACCCCTGACATTGAGGCTTATAGTAAATCTGATTGGACAAAAAAATCCAACATTCGCATACAGTAATGAAAGCAAGACAGGACAGAGGCTCCGCATTACTGTACATGTTGCACTGAGCCACCTGTCGATCGCCATTCTTCCCTCATTCATGAACAAGACCCCGAGATACTTGAACTTCTCCAGAATCGTTTCCTGGACCCGCAGAGTGTACTCCACCCTTTTCCGACTGAGGACTAGATTTGGAGGTGCTGATTCTCATCCCATCTGCTTCCCACTCAGCTGCGAACCGCTGCAGCGAGAGTAGATGCTCGTGGCTTGGTGAAGCCATTCCAACAACAAAATTTGCAAAAAGCAGAGACGTAATACTGAGGTCATCAAAACCGAACCCGTAAACACCTTGGCCGCGCCTAGACATTCTGTCCATAAAGGTAATGAACAGAATCAGTGACAAAGGGCAGTCTTGTCAGAGTCTGGTATGTACTAGAACAGATACAACACGCATGCTTTGTCTTGTAGCGTACCAGCAATTTTTCTTTTTTTTAACCGTGTGTGAGTGTGGTGACTGATCGATTCCTTTCCTCTCCAAAGCTAAAAAAAACAAAAACAAAAAATGAGAAAATTTTTTTAAAAAACATAACTATTAACCATTCATTATCAAGCAAGGAGAACCAGACACAAGAAGAACCAAATAGGTAAAGTGAGATTTACAATCATTTAATTAATGTCAAACGTAGTTTACAAATGGGAAAGACACGTACCATTTCCAAGAATATACAAGACAGAAAATAATTGTGACAAAATTCATCTTGTGCAAGTTGTCATCTTTGGGGCAGGTTTGAATCAACGTGAAAGCCAAGAATGGCACATTGGATCCAGTTCACTCTGTTGACTGTTTAGTGTTTCAAGAGGTTGATAGCTACGGAAGGAAAAAAAAATAAAGATCGCCAGTGGGGATGAGCTCATCACAGGAAGTCCGCTCATGCAGCACTTGGCCCAGATGCAGTGGTTATCTGAGGCAAAGGTGGGTTTACATGGTTGCACAGTGGATTGATCAGTTTTGCCAGAACAATGCCTTAAAGCCTATTAAAATGTGCACAACCAGAAAATGTCCCTTATGCATATGACCATCTTCATAAGTGTCATTTCTTTATATTTGACGACCCAGGGTTTGTGGACAGGACCACTCGTGTTATTTAAGAATGTTTTATTTTCTTTTTTTCAGCATTTTTAACAACAATACAGACGCCACAGAATACATAGTTTTACAAACACAAAGCACACCACCACCTCGGCTGCTGCTGCCAAAGGATAGGGGGTGGGGGTAAGCTGCAGGTTGGTGCCAGTTCAGCATGGGCCATTCCTCTTTTCCAGAGACTTTCTAATTTCGCTAGAAAAGTCTGGGACCCTCAAGTTGCCCTTTTTTGACCATTGCAGCAAAGCAGGATAAGAATGATGGAAAATTACCTTGTTGAGTATCATTTTAGGATCTGAACCTATTTCCAAGTGAAAAGAGGAGGAGAGTATTTGGAGCAAAAACCAGCAGCTCAGTTCTATTTCCCTGCTTGCTTGGCATGAAGTTTTGGGACTTAGGAATCTCTCCCATCCATTCAAACAAACAAAAGATCGTCACTTGCTTCTTTTTTAGAGCTACACTCAATTAGGTATTCTTCAGTACACCTAAATCTTGACCATTTAGTCTTGAGTAGTTTTACTTTTTTTTTCCTGTACAGTGAGCATTTTCTAACAATATTGTTTGTGAAAATACATAAGGCTTCTTTAATTCCAGCCATTTTTTCCCAAAACTCTTCTTACTAAAACAACTTAAATATTGTACACTCGTGTGTCTGCTAAGAAAACTGTATGTATTTAACTGTGTATGTACGCCAAATTGTTTAAAATCTAACTTTGTAAACATACACAAACTAAATGACGTGCTTGGGTTGCATCTTGAATGTGGGGATACATTTTTCCTTAAGAAAAGGGGTAGAAGTTTATCGAGAAAAATGGGTGGAGCAGAAGGGATGTTGGAAAAGAGCCAGGGTACACGGTTGGAGACTTGGGAGGTCGGGTGGTTCAGAAGTTGCTAACAAGTCCAGCTCCAGTTGAGCTAAAAGTTCTCAGCAGGGCTAATGTGGGTGACTCACGTGTCAGGATGTCCTCTGACTAAAAGTCCATCAATAGATGACACCCAATCAATCATGTCAGTGAAGTGGGGGAACGTCCAGTCTCCCCATGTTATCGTGGGAAGGTGGTCGGGAACAGTCAATGAGCGCTGCTCATGTCATTCATTCAAGCCAGCTCAGCTCCCCTGACTTTCTCTTTTGGAAGGTTTGGCGCCAACAACCTGGTCCACAGAGTTGAAGGGCGGGGAAGCAAAATGACAATGGAAATGAAATCCACAGTGGTGGCTGATGGACGGAGGCGTGCTCTTTACAAGTAGACACGCCGCAGGTCCCCGGGTGAGGTGATGGTGTTGCACTGAGGGCACAGCTTCTTGTTCCCCTGTGGACAAAAAAATGAAATACAGTTAAACTTGAGTGTATTTGTTCTAATGTAGCGTTACAACTCTGCCAAGTTACCTTACTGAATGCTAAACTATGTTTTTGAGCTTAACAAATGAGGCTTTCACACTGATGGGAGACCGATTCAAAGCGCTTACACGGAAGTTGGAAATTGTGTGTTTTGTAATGCCATGTCTTGACAGTTTACTAGCTCTCAACAGGTGGGGGGAAACAGTGCGTCCCCCCTTTTCCTTCACTTAGCACCACTCATGTTGGAAAGCAGCAGGGGATTAAAATACATGCAGACTGGGTGGGGTCGTTGCTGTCATCCGTCACAATTTCACAATTATCAACACATGTACAGTGCATAAGAATGCACAGAAAGCATGTTTCCGGACAACTTTATCATTAATTTGGTGGAGAGAGAGACAGATGTTCAGTTATGATTGTAACCATTAGAAAGGCATTAATTTTAACAATGTTTGTTCCTGTATATTTTGGTGAACCCAGAACATTTCAATACCCACATTTTTTTTTGGATTACCATATGTATCACATTGACATACAGTATTATACAGAGAACCCCTGCTGTATAGCGGGCCATTCAAAAACAGTCACGGAGTTGTTCTGAAGCCACTCCTTCGTTATTTTTGCTGTGTGCTTAGGGTCATTGTCTTTTTTTGAAGGTGAACCTTAGGCCGAGTCTGAGGTTCTGAGCACTCTGGAGAAGGTTTTCGTCCAGGATATCCCTGTACTCGGCCGCATTCATCTTTCCTTCGATTGCAACCAGTCTCCCTGTCCCTGCAGCTGAAAAACACCGCCACAGCATGATGCCCACCATGCTTCACTGTTGGGACTGTATTGGACAGGTGATGAGCAGTGCCTGGTTTTCTCCACACATACCGTTTAGAATTAAGGCCATAAAGTTCTATCTTGGTCTCATCAGACCAGAGAATATTATTTCTCACCATCTTGGAGTCCTTCAGGTGTTTTTTTTTTTTTTTTTTTTTTTTTCCCCCTAGCAAACTCCATGCGAGCTTTCATGTGTCTTGCACTGAGGAGAGGCTTCCGTCGGGCCACTCTGCCATAAAGCCCCAACTGGTGGAGGGCTGCAGTGATGGTTGACTTTCTAGAACATTCTCCCATCTCCCGAAGGCGTCTCTGGAGTTCAGCCAGTGATCTTTGGGTTCTTCTTTACCTCTCTCACCAAGGCTCTTCTCCCCTCTTCTCCTCTCTTTCCTAATCAAGTCCAATCAGTATAATCAAACACAGCTGGACTCCAATGAAGGTGCAGAACTATTTTAAGGATGATCAGAAGTAATGGACAGCACCCGAGATAAATATATGAGTGTCACAGCGAAGGGTCTGAATACTTATGGCTGTGTGATATTTCAGTTTTTCCTTTTTGATAAATCAGCAAAAATTTCAACAATTAAATTTTTTTCCTGTCAATATGGGGTGATGTGTGTACATTGAGGGAAAAAAAGAAATTTTAAGAAATGGCTACAATATAAAGAGTGAAAAATTTAAGGGGGTCTGAAAACTTTCCGTACCCACTGTACAGTAACATGTTTTTCCATTTTAATCTTAGTTGTCCCCACAGAGAAGAAAGAATATATGGCTATGAGTTTTGCTGTATACTTTGTTTGTATGTGTTGCTGCTTTGCATGTGTCAAAGTATCAGTTCTTTGAAGATTTATAATTAATATTCATGCTAATTTTCATTAGCCCATCTATGGCATTTCACATAATATGTCAGCATTAAGATGGGACCTTTTTTGTTAGACCAAAATATATGATTTGGTCGAACATTTTGGTGTTCAATTATACATTCATTCATCCATCATCTATCCATCCATTTTCCATACCGCTTATCTTCACAGGGGTCATGGGCGGGCTGGAGCCTATCCCAGCTAACTTTGGGCGAGAGGCGGGGTACACCCTGAACTGGTCGCCAGCCATTTGCAGGGCACATACAAACAAACAACCATTCACATTCACACCAACGGCAATTTTTTAGTCTTCAATCATGCACACTATGCATGCTTTCGGGCTATACAAGCCCAATTCCAATAAAGTTGGGACGTTGTGTTAAACATAAATAAACATAAATAAAAAAAGAATACAATGATTTGCAAATCATGTTCAACCTATATTTAATTGAATACACTACACAATATTTAATGGTCAAACTGATCAACTTTATTGTTTTTAGCAAATAATGATTAACTTGGAATTTTATGGCTATAACACGTTCCCAAAAATCTGGGACAGGGTCATCTTTATCAGTGTGTTACATCACCTTTTCTTTTAACAACCTTCAATAAACATTTGGGAACTGAGAACACTCATTGTTGAAGCTTCGTAGGTGGAATGCTTTCCCATTGTTGCTTGATGTACAGCTTCAGCTGTTCAACAATCCGGGGTCTCAGTTCTTGTATTTTACGCTTCCTAATGCGCCACACATTTTCAATGGGAGACAGGTCTGGACTGCAGGCAGGCCAGTCTAGTACCCGCACTTTTACTACGAAGCCACGCTGTTGTAGCACGTGCAGAATGTGGTTTGGCTTTGTCTTCCTGAAATAAGCAGGGGCGTCCATGAAAAAGACGTTGCTTGGATGGCAGCATATGTTTCTCCAAAACCTGTATGTACCTATCAGCATTGATGGTGCCTTCACAGATGTGTAAGTTACCCATGCCATTGGCACTAACACAGCCCCATACCATCACAGGGTTAAAATAAATATGACTGAACAACATTCAACAACATCATTCATTTCTTTATGGTTATGTTTTATTTAATGATAATGCTTTTCTGAAATGCTTGACAGTTTAATTTGAATCCCATTAAAATAAAATTAAATGTGTTTCGCCTAGCCCATGTTTTCTTGAAATAATTGTACCCATCTTTCAAATTCTGCCTGGGTCTTCAAACATATGAACACAACTGTGTGTTTTCTCATTTACGAAATAAAAGGCTATGAATTTCAAAATAAGAGCAAGTAAATAAAAAAAGTAATAAATGTTCAAATAAAGTGATTAACTTCGGAATAAGTCTTTAAAAAAACACTTTTGATCATATGGGTTGAAGCAAAATCATGCATTGTAATAAATGCATTATAAGGGTTTTGCAGAATTTTGAGGTAAACTTTGGGGGTGCGCATTATACACAAGAAATTACGGTAAATCAAAATAAAGTATTACGTGTTTAAATAAAGTGCTTAACTTCAGAGTAATTTGAAAATAACAAAATACAGATAATACTTCATGTTTTGATCATATGGGTAGAAGCAAAATTGTGCATTGTAAAAATGCATTATACGTCGGTAGAAGGGTTTTTGAGGTCAACTTTGGGGGTGCATATTATACATTGGTGCGCATTCTACACGAGAAATTACGGTAGGCTCTCTGCTTCTTTTCATTCAAATTTAGCATTTTCATAAAAAAAAATATTTTATGTCATGAAATATTTTCAACAAATAAAAACATCTATGTTAGCAAAGCTAAATTGATTAAAAAAAGATATAATGTAATTTTGAGACCTATCATTGTGTAGCTCTCAAAACTGAAAACTCGGCACTATAAACTATAAAATAGTGCAAATAAATGCAAATAACATTACTGATATAAATATTTACGAAGATTGCTGGGATAGCTAAAGCACGCCTGCGACCCTAGTGAGGATAAGCGGAACGGAAGATGAATGAATATACTTTACGATTAATTTCAGGTTTACGTTGCGTGCGTCCTGTGAGGCTGTTGTATTATTTCTCTTTGGACACTTAATTTACCTGCTAATTCGCCATTCAGGTTGCTCTCCAATGAAACGCAGTGACACCCAGAGTTAAGTTAAAAGTGTACTTTACACCTAAGGCCCTTATGCTGGTGTTTCACTACTCAACATTTCATGTTAGCTTCGTGATTAGCATCTTATCTCTTCTTGCTTAATGTGTTGTATGCTGAGCTACTTCTCGTCCACCTTTCGTGATAATGGAACATGTCAGTGTAACAAATTTGCCACCATGGAGGCGAGGATTAGTTACTTAAGAGAAAAGAGATTCCGTACCGCAGAAGCAAGCGTGGCAGGTGTGGAGTCTGACTAAAAATTAGCTTAGCGTGCCACGTAGCATCACCCCCACTCTTGCGAGCAGCTTGGAAAGGAGGGAGGATGTGTTTTCAGGAACATTCAGTTCCGTAACAAAATACAAACGTTCTGTAACATTCGGCAGCTCTGGAGCTGCAATTGGCTCTGGCTATAGAGGGTGTCAATGTGGGTGCGGTCCCATCTCTGGAGGGCGGGGGAGTTTTGATCTCAGTCTTTTGCCTGTGGTCCTGACTCCTCCTTCTGCCTATGAGCTACGAGCGGTTCCTAGTGCTGACAGCCCTCTATGATGGTGCTTTGCCACTCAGCTACTCTATTCTCAGCCAAGTCGTATTTTAAAGATCTTTTTTGACAAAATTATTTCGCACGTGGGATGTATTTTTTAAGTATGAAGGATGCCAGACAAATAAAGTATTGATTGCTTGATAACAACTTGTGCACGTGCGTGAGGTACATACCAGAGTCCTGAGCCAACATTCTTCACAGTGGACATGCCAGCACTGTATGGAGGTGAGTGGCATCGCGTAGGAGTCCTGCAGAGACAGAGACAAGAAGGGTTGGACTCCACATTCATGGGACACAAACATCTCAGGCATCTCGATGAACAAAAAAAAAAACCAGAACAACACTGTACGACAAAGACCAACCCTGACCAATTAGGTGCATCACACCACTGACCATGACGTGACAGAACCGGCAGCCACAAAACCACTGAGCAAGGCAGCATGGAGGGGAGGTGTTTCAGCAGTGACCTGCAGGTCATTTATGCACACACACGCACAGACAATATCAGGCAGGCAACGAGCAGCGACGTGGGGGAAGCAGGCTCAGGGAGGAGAAGATGAGGGAGACAGCCATGAATGAATCCAATTTTATTGGTGCTTGTTTGTTTTCCTCTCAAAAAGGATTGAGAAATGAGGGAGGAGGTGGTCAAGGGAGGGCGGGAGTGCCTTACCCTCCGTAGAGGCTGTGGGAGGAGCCTCTTTATGCTGCTGCTGTAGCCACCAATCACAAGGCCCCTGTACAGGTAGTACAAGCCAAGGGGGAGGGACTTAGGCTGCCTCTCTCTGACCTCACTGGCCAAAGCCCGGGGCCCTGGCCATGCCCCTACTCTCTTGATTTCCACACCTGCCTGGATAGCAGGCTTCCTCTGCGGAAGGGAGGGATGGGGGTATTGGGGGAGGAAAGGGGGCAGCATAGAGGCGGCTTGTCGTGATTGCACTCGCATTCACGCACAGTGCACTATGGATACAAAATAGGAAAGTCTCATACAGATGAGAGCATGTGTAACAGTGAGAGCCAGCCAGTGAGGACACAGCAATGAGAATATTTAACATCCTCTATGCCCAACAAAGGTTTCACAGATAAATGACAATTAGGATATCACTTAATCTTGCTCGAAATTAAATCTGTTTACTGAGCGGAAAGTGCATCATTAACTAAACAACCAGACCCCCAGTTATAAGAGGCCGTGTGCAGTGCTCACTTGTACAACCACATTATCTCAGTTGTTATTTTTACTTCCCTCCTCTAAAAAATTTTTTTGGGTTCAATTTAGTTGTACAGGTTTTAGGTCACAATGATACAAAAAGTGTGAAAAATAATATATCTGGGTCTCATTTATTTATGTCAAAAGAACCTCTCATTTGAACAAGGGTGTGTAGACTTCTTATATGGAGTGATGCACCGAAATGAAAATTATTGACCAAACCCCAAACTGAGGAACCAAAGGCTGAAAAACGAAAGGCGATACACCGAAATAAATTAATACGAAAAAAAAAAGAAAAACAAAGCGCACTGCCCCCGTGACCCGACCTTGGATAAGCGGTAGAAAATGGATGGATGGACAAAGCGCTTTACATTAATTAAAACATAAAAATAAATCAAATCCGCCAATTATTAATGATAAAATTATGCCAATTATTAGTACAACTTCATTATTGGCTATGACTGCAGAGCAGCCCAACCTATAGAAATTCACTTCCAGAACAATTTATCTCCATTTCAATGTTTTAAATTATGTCAAGAATATTACCGTGGGAAAGTTATTACATTATATTGTGGAATAGGATAAAATAAAAATTCTGAATAAAGTTTAATTTCACTACATAATTATTACTCTCTAATTATTAATAAATTATGGCTTCAATAGTTATTTTAATTCACTGCATCAACCTTGTAATGCTGGACGCCTTCGGAGACAAATGTCTTCTCTTGCATGCTCTTTTTCTATTTCCATTATTGCTGCAGAAATTGTGCAAATGTTCCCATTGTGGGACTAATAAAGGTGATCTTATAGTGTTAGGCATCGTTCAGAAACTCACGATTCAATTTCGTTTGTTTAATGTACAATGTAACTGGATATTCAGGAAAGATCTGTAACGCATTGCTTTGTAACGGTAAATGATTCTTTACTCTGAGGTGAACACACTCGCGCGTGCCGGCCATCAGTGTGTTCAACGTGACATGTTATGTACAGTCCCGTGAAAATGTATTGGCCCCCTTCCCAAATTCTTACAGTTTTGCATAGATTTCCCACTTTAATGTTTAAGATCATCAAACAAATATAAATATCAGACAACTACAACCCAAGTTAACTTAAAATAATGTTTTTAAATGATTTCATTTATTAAGGAAAAAAAAACTATTCAAAGTTACCTGGCCCTGTGTGAAAAAGTAATGGCCCCCTAAACCTAGTAACTGGTTGGGACATCTTTAGCAGCAACAACTGAAATCAAGCGTTTTGTATAACCGGCAATGAGTCTTTCACATCTCTGTGGAAATACTTTGGCCCACTCGTCCTTGCAGAAGTGTTTGATTCAGCAAAAATTGAAGGTTTGAGAGAATGAACGGAAGATTATGCCACTAAATTTCAATTTGATTCAAGTCTGAACTTTGACTAGGTCACTCCAAAACCTTCATTTGTTTTTGTAAGCCATTCAGAAATTGACTTGCAGGTGTGTTTTGGATCGTTATCCTGCTGTAGAACCCAAGTGTGCTTGTGTGTGTCAAACTAATTCCACATTTGACTGTTGCTATGATGTTCTTTTTCTGAAACGCTGAGCTACATTCACGCCAGATGAAACGAGACACACACATTCCAAAACGTTTCATCTCATCAGTCCATATAATATTTTCTTAAAATTCTTGGGAATCATTCAATGTTTTTTGAATGCAAAAGTAAGACAAGCCTTTATGTTCAGCAGTGGTTTTCGCCTGGTAACTCTGCCATGGATGCCATTTTTGCCCAGCCTCTTCCTTATCGTGGTGCCATTAACACTGACTTAACTGAGGCAAGGGAGGCCTGTAGTTCTTTAGAAGTTGTCCTGAGTTTCTCTGTGGCCTCCTGGATGAGTCATTGCTGTTCTCTTGGGGTAATCTTTGTGGGCCGGCCACTCCTGGTAAGGTTCACCACAGTTCCATGTTTTCTCCATGTGATGATGATGGCTCTCCCTTTGGTAAGCTGGAATCCTAAAGCTTCAGAAATGGCTTTTGTAACCCTTTCCAGACTGATAGATGTCAATTACTTTATCTCCCGACTGTTCTGGAATTTTTTTGGATGGTGTCATTTTGTTGCAGCTTTTTTTAGCCGTTTTGTCCCACTTGATTTGGTCTGGACAGATTCTGCTTAAGGGATTTCTTGATTGAACAGGTCTGGAGGGAATTAGGCTTTGGTGTGACCAGTGACAATTAACCAAAAATTGTGATTAGCCACAATTAGTTCAAGATTTAACAAGGGGAGTAATTACCTTTTCATACAGGGCCAGGAAACTTTTAATAGTTTTTTCTCTTAATAAATAAAATCACCATCTAAAAACATCATTTTAAATTCACCTGGATTATATTTGTCTGATATTTACATTTGTTTGATGATCTTAAAGTAGAGAAACTATGCAAAAATATAAGAATTTAAGAAGAGGGCCAATACGTTTTCACGGCACTTTATGTGGCATGTAATTTTGGTAGTTTTATTTGGTAGAAAAATAACTTTCTGTTCGAAACCGAAAATGCACTTTTGGGCTATTTTTTGCTGTAACATTTCGGCGGCTGAAATTTCGATGCATCATTACTCCTATCCACTGTATTTGTTTTTATGTTTGACAAAGTCCGTGTGAGTGATGAAAGACCGTGACAAATGATAAGCAGTACGGAGCATGTGTCCACAGGGCAGTGAGTAATCAATCACTGTGCCGTGGCCTCTGTATCACCTGGGGCACCCAGCGACCTTTAGGAAGTGCAATCATCTATAATTACCCATGTACACACACACAAGCACAAGATGCGGCTGCTGCACTCTCCACACATGAAGGATAACAAACTGGGTACTTGACACAAATAGGGGCACACAAACTCAAAGAGTCCTGCGGTCGGGGGAAGCGTCAGATATCCAGCATCCAATGAACATCAGCACTGACAATATGTATATGATATTGCCATAGATGAGCATGTAGCCTTTATTATTGATCTGTGAGGCTGATCAATCCTGACTACAAACATGAGGCATCTTTTAACCTGACAGCGCAATTTCACCAACCTCCACCAATTCGGGGCATCGATGTATGCTGACCGCAGTAATTCAGTGATTACATACGTTGACAGATTTCTACTCTATAGTAACATTCAGCAGTATCTTCTGTGTGTGTGCTACTTGATGAGAGGCTCAGACAGTGTTGTGGCAGTTGAAATAAGTTTTATAAATATGTAGTTTCTAAAAAAAAAAATTTAAATATAGCACTACCATTATTTTTTTAGTGATGCACCGAAATTACGGCAGGCGAAATATGCATTCTCGGTTTCATACTGAAAGACTTCGGTCACCGAAATAAAACAGTCGAAATAAGGTTTGTTCATTGCCGCTAGCTCTTAGCTTTGCCGGTGCCAATGCGCGAGAATAGAATTTTTAAGAAAGATTTGTTCTTAACAAGCAATGCCAGTCGGGCTTTGCTCATTATCCAGTTCAAATGACTGGGAGCTCACTATATTAGACACAACCCACAGTCACGGTTTGACAATGACATAGTGCACCACCATAAATCAAACATAAATGTGACAGTTAAATAAGGCACACACATTCAACAAGCTAGAGGTAACATAAACACATTAACAACCAAGATGAACGTCTATTACTGCAATAATAAAAATTTGCATGTCACAATGAATTGTGGGCACCGCATAGCTTTGCCATCATCATGCTAGCGGCTACTAGCAGAAACTGGACCGTCCCAACCTCCCTGCTTTCCGCTGTACGGGCATGCTATATTGCGCCGCCCCATCTATTGGGTGGTACAGTACACTTGACATATAGGTTTGGCTGGAACAGCGTTATAGCGGAGATTGCCCAACTTTGACGAAAAAACTAGCAGGCAAATTAGGACGTGTTTAATAGACGATGCTAGGCAGCCATAACAGGGACCGGGAAGCAGGAATTAATTATTACGACACGACTGCTACGTCACTTAAGAAAATGGGCCTATACATTTAAAAGTACATTAATAAATATTTATAATACAAGATATCCTATTAGTCCCACATTGGGGGAAATTTGCTTAATTTCAGCAGCAATAGTGCATACAGGAAATAAAAAACAAGCATGAAGAGAAGACATTTGGGTGCAAATGTATACGCCATTCCAAGGTTGATTAAATAAAAATTAAAATAACAAATATTGAGGACATAATTTATTAACAATTATAGAGTAACGATTATGTTGTGAAACTGAACATTATACAGAATTATGTTTATCCTATCCTATTTTTATCTGGAAGTGAAGACTCTAAATTGCCCGTAGGTGTGAATGTGACTGCAAATGGTTGTTTGTTTATACAGTGGGTACGGAAAGAATTCAGACCCCCTAAATTTTTTCACTCTTTTTTTTATATTGCAGCCATTTTCTAAAATCATTTAAGTATTTTCTTTCCACATTAATGTACACACAGCAACCCATATTGACAGAAAAAAAACAATTGTTGAAATTTTTGCAGATTTTTAAAAAAACAAAAACAAATATCACACAGCCATAAGTATTCAGACCCTTTGCTTAGTATTTAGTTGAAGTACCCTTTTGAGCTAATACAGCCATGAGTCTTTTTGGGAATGATGCAACAAGTTTTTCACACCTGGATTTGGGGATCCTCTGCCATTCCTCCTTGCAGATAGATTCTCTCCAGTTCTGTCAGGTTGGATGGTGAACGTTGGTGGGCAGCCATTTTCAGGTCTTTCCAGAGATGCTCAATTGGGTTTAAGTCAGGGCTCTGGCTGGGCCATTCAAGAACAGTCACGGAGTTGTTCTGAAGCCACTCCCTCGGTATTTGAGCTGTGTGCTTAGGGCCATTATCTTTTTTGAAGGTGAACCTTCGGCCCAGTCTGAGGTTCTGAGCACTCTGGAGAAGGTTTTTGTCCAGGATATCCCTGTACTTGGCCGTATTCATCTTTTCTTCGCTTGCAACCAGTCTCCCTGTCCCTGCAGCTAAAAACCACCCCCACAGCATAATGCTGCCACCACCATGCTTCACTGTTGGGACTGTATCGGACAGGTGATGAGTAGTGCCTGGTTTTCTCCACACATGCCACTTAGAATTAAGGCCAACAATTTCTATCTTGGTCTCATCAGACCAGAGAATCTTATTTCTCACCATCTTGGAGTCCTTCAGGTGTTTTTTTTTAGCAAACTCAATGCGGGCTTTCATGGGTCTTGCACTGAGGAGAGGCTTCCATCGGGCCACTCTGCCATAAAGCGCCGACTGGTGGAGGGCTGCAGTGATGGTTGGCTTTCTAGAACTTTCTCCCATCTCCTAACTGCATCTCTGGAGCTCCGCCACAGTGATCTTTGGGTTCTTCTTTACCTCTCTCACCAAGCCTCTTCCCCCCCGATTGCTCAGTTTGGCCGGACAGCCAGCTCTAGGAAGGGTTCTGGTCGTCCCAAACGTCTTCCATTTAAGGATTATGGAGGCCACTGTGCTCTTAGGAACTTTAAGTGCAGCATTTTTTTGTAACCTTGGCCAGATTTGTGCCTTGCCACAATTTTGGCTCTGAGCTCTTCAGGCAGCTCCTTTGACCTCTGTAAGGTCTTACATCGACAGGGGTGTGGCTTTCCTAATCAAGTCCAATCAGTATAATCAAACATAGCTGGACTCCAATGAAGGTGTAGAACCATTTTAAGGATGATCAGAAGAAATGGAGAGCACCAGAGTGAGTGTCACAGCAAAGGGTCTGAATACTTATGGCTGTGTGATATTTAAGTTTTTCTTTTTTAATAAATCAGCAAACATTTCAAGAATTAGGTTTTTTTTCCTGTCAATATGTAGTGCTGCATGTACATTAATGAGGAAAAAATTAACTTAAATAATTTTAACAAATGGCTGCAATATAACAAAGTGTGAAAAATTTAAGGGGGTCTGAAAACTTTCCGTACCCACTGTATGTGCCCTGCGATTGGCTGGCGACCAGTTCAGGGTGTACCCTGCCATTCGCTCGAAGATAGCTGGGATAGGCTCCAGCACACCCGCGACCCTAGGGAGGATAAGCCGTACAGAAAATGGATGGATGGATGGATGAATACAGGTTGGCTGTTTTATTAATGCCTGGCATAGTTTTATAATAATTGGCGGGTTTTATTTATTATATTTTAATTAATGTAAAGCGCTTTGTGTTGCATTTTTTTGTGTGAAAAGCGCATACAAATAAAGTCTGATTGATTGATCATTTCTTTCAGTGTTTTGCCATTTTTGGTTTTTGTTTTGGTCAAGAATTTTCATTTCAGTGCATCACTATAATTTTTGTTTCAGATGGTTATGTAAGATTACTTTAAGACGACAAATCTTGAAGAACATAAAGCGCTTGTCTACACACTAAGTTGACTTGTAAAGCTATGCAGCTTTCCAACTCCCAATAACATAAAAAACACCACACCATGGCAGTCAAATAATCAGAAAGCAATTACCGCAAAATGAGATATACAGTGGGAGAAAAAAGTATGTATTATGAACCCTTTGGAATTTCTTAAATTTCTGCATTAGTCATAAAATGTAATCGGAGCTTCGTCAAAATTACAAGAATAAACAGAGTGCTTAAATTGATACCACACAAACAATTGTTTTCATATTTATATAGAGCATAACATTCACAGGATTGGATTTATCAACCGTTTGAAAGTCCTTTGGCAGCAATAACCTCAACCAAACGTTTCCTGTAGTTGCAGCTCAAATGTGCACAATGATCAGGATGAATTTTGGACAATTTCTCTTTACAAAATTGTTACAGTTCAGCAAGATTCCCTGGATGTTTTGTGTGAATAGCTCTCTTGAGGTCATGCCATAGCATCTCAATCAGGTTGAGGTAGGGACTTTGACTGGACCACTCCAGAACACATTTTCTTCTTCTAATACCATTCTGTTGTTGATTTGATTTTGTGTTTTTGATCCTCTTGACTTCAACTATTGGACAAATGCCCTTTAGTTCTTTGGCAAAATATCTTGTTACATTTCTCTATAAAATAAAAATGTATTTTTCCATTGATGATAGCAAGCTGTCCAGGCCCTGAGGCAGCAAGCACGCCCATACCATGATGCTCCCTTCACCATGCGTCACAGTTGGGATGATGGTGGTGTGTTCCTCCCAAACAATTCAACTTTGGTTTCATCTGTCCACAGAATATTATGCTTTGTATTTGGGATATCCAAGTGCTCTTGAGAAAACTTCAAACATGCAACAATGTTTATTTGGACAGCAATGGCTTCCTCCTCGGTGAATGAACCATATTTTTGTTTAATGTTTTACCTATGGTAGATTTGTCAACAGAAATGTTGGAATCTGCTAGTGACTCTGAGTTGACACTCTAGGGTTCTTTTTTTTTACCTCATTGAGCACTCTGCGCTGTGCTCTTGCAGTCATCTTTACAGGACAGCCACACCTTGGAAGAAAAGCAACAGTGCTGAACTTTCTCCATTTATAGACAATTTGTCTGTGTACTGATGATCAGGACTTTTAGAAATACTTTTGCAACCTTTTCCAGCTTTATACAAGTCAACAATTCTTAATCGTAGGTCTTCTGAGAGTTCTTTTGAGCGAGGCATGGTACAAATAAGGCAAAGCTCCTTGAGAGGCAGAAATTCTAACTTGGTGTGCTTTCTAGTAGCCAGAGCAGCTTTAAGCCACACCTCCACTCCTGTCTCATTGACTGAACTCCAGCTTGGTTCACACCAGACTCTAATCAGCTCTTGGAGAATCAGTAGCCTAGAGGTTCACTTACTTTTTCCACCCGGTCATGTGAATGTTTACATGTTATTTTCAATAAAAATACAAAAACATATAAATGTTTGTGTGGTATTAGTTTAAGCAGACTGTTATTTAGATGACGATCAGACCACATTTTATATGACCAATTTCTGGAGAAATTCCAAAGGATTCACATACATTGGGAAATATATAGCACCTCCCTTAAAATCCCTTTGGAAGGGGTACAAAGTTGTCAGTTGTCGGTCACAAATGAGGCTAAGAGGACCTGACAAATTCCTAGCTCTCCCATTTCCTTTCATGCTCATAGTAAAACATCCAAGGACATGAACAGCAAAATGCACCCTCAGACAAAAGGCAGTATCACACCACTCATGAGCAAGTTCCATCTATATTCTATACTCACCATGCAGATGAGACACTTGTATCGATCTCCTCTCAGTATTTGCTTCTCCAGCTCTCTGATTCGAGCCTTCAGAGCCTCCATGGTGGTAGCTGTGGACTCATCCTCTGTTACTCTGAGGAGGGGCAAGAAAAAAAGAAGAGAATGATAACTAATTCAATTACAAGATATCACCAACACCATTATGATTATATACTTGGGTGGCATAAAAAAATAGGTCCTTAGATTCATCGCAATGCAGATGTAAACAATTCAGAATTGATTAATATATTTAAATAAATGAATATTAAATAATTTTGGAAGATCAATGTGCCGCATATTAAGAGTGCTGTAAGTGAAAGGGCTTTGCCATATCATACCATCCATGATAAATAGACTTTACACCGATGTGATCGGCCTGATCGGTATCCGCCGATAATTAGCAGTTTATGCTGAATGGCTTTAATGTCATAATTCGGCGATCCAATCAATGACGTCATTAATCGGCTCCGCAAAAGACATTTACTCCGCGTCGCCATCGTGTACAGTACATTTGAATTCAAAAGCTAGTTTATTTTCAGCCCTGTTACGTGTCTTCTGACGTACTACTGTAAATATCTGACAACCCATAAAGTTATGAAAAAAAACATGTTGGCGGTGTGGGACAGACAACACGTCTGAGACATGTAATGCGTGCATCAGACTACAAGACGAATTTGGTCTGTCAGACGACTGCAATAAAATCTTGTATCCCGATACCACCGCATCCCGTCTTTTACGATCACTGGGCTTTATCTTGTCAACTCAAACGCAACCGGATACACTCATTACCATGGTGATGACTACAACAATGGATCACGTCGTGTGTATTATAAGAACAAAATGGGGAAAAACCTTCACCTTCCAGGGGTGCCGTACTTACTACTTACCATGGCGACGACATTGCGGAGTTATAAAAACAAAATGGGGAAAAACGTGTGGTGGTGGTCACCGGTGCTCGGGAGATTACGTTCATTTAAGGCTTGCTTGAGGTATGTTCATATACTTTTAATACGATACGGCTTGCAAGCAGGCAACAAAACATTATGTAGCCTAGCAAGCTAGTGCTAGCACTAACGGTTGTGCGTAAACATGCTGGTGTTCTGTTGAATCATGCTCTAGCGTTTCGGTGTGTGTGTAATTTAATTACAATAAAGTAATTCAACTACAGTATGTTAGCACCCATTATTTCTGTCATGTTGTAATGTTGGTTTGACTTGACTGATTAGAATACATGTCCTGACTAGAGCAGTGATTTCCGACCTGGAGGGAAGGCACATATTTTACAATTGGAAAATCTCACGGCACACCAACAAACAAAAATGTCCCAAAAAGTAGACGCACAGTAATTACTGTATGTACTTCCTGCCATCTAATAGAAGAGCATTAATTTGTTCTGTCTGTCACTATACCTTACTGGCATCAATAGAGGAACAAAGATACATTATTTCTTGTAAATGAATAATTTTTTGAGAAGCAATTTCCAACAGCACACCTGAAGATTGCTCATGGTAGACTAATGTGCCACGGCACACTGGTTGGGAATCACTGGACAAGAGAAGATACTCAGTATACAATACATAAGTATATACAGTAAATGAAAAAGTCATTTAAATAAGACACATTTCTCCATCTTGTGATCAGATCGGTGATCGGCTATTGTTTTTTTAAACTCACTGATTGGTCCCAATAATCCTGATCGTGAAAAGCCTAATGATAATGCCAACATTTTTATCTGACTAGACTCAAACATGTAATACCGCATTACTACATTGATGGATACATACATGCATGCATGCACACAAGGACATGTAATAA
Source organism: Phycodurus eques (assembly GCF_024500275.1). NCBI lineage: Eukaryota > Metazoa > Chordata > Actinopteri > Syngnathiformes > Syngnathidae > Phycodurus > Phycodurus eques. The sequence continues at coordinate 6,263,381 of NC_084537.1, forward strand.
GTTAGTTAAGCCACAAAATTTCTAAAAGAGCAGAGCAGCAGCCTGTGCTGACAATGTACCGAAAAGGGGAGAGAATTAATATTCAAAGTTCTGTTTAATGACTCCCGGATGTCCTCAAAATAATTCACAATACATGATAAAAAAGCATATCGTTACAAAAAAGGGCAGCATATGGGAATCACCGCGCCAACCTAAGCCACCTGAGTGAAAAACGCAGTGCAGCTCATTTTACAGTGCCTTGAAAAAGTATTCAAAGCCCTTGAACTTTTTCACATTTTGCCACCTTACAACCACAAACTTGATGAATGTTTTTTATTGAGATTTTATGTGGTCGACCAACACAAAGCAGCACATAATTGTAAAGTGGAACGGAAACAATATATTGATAACATTTTAGGCAAATAAAACTGAAAATTTTGTGTTCAACCCTCCTGCGTTAATACTTTGTAGAGTCACCTTTTGCTGTAATTACAGCTACAATTCATTTGGGTATGTTTCTAACAGCTTAGCTTGTAAAAGACCATTTAGCTTATTAGCCTTGATTCGTCTTCTAATCCTATAAAGTGTGCATCATCTTTAAAAACAAGACAGATTAACTAGTTTTTTAACTTGCACATCTGTGAAGGCACCATTAATACTGAATGGTACATATAGGTTTTGGAGCAACATATGGTGCCATCCAAGCAACGTATTTTCCCCAGCTTATTTCAGCAAGACAATGCCTAGCCACATTCTGCACGTTACAACAGCGTGACTTCGTAGTAGAAGAGTGCGAGTACTTGACTGGCCTGCCAGCAAGTCCAGACCTGTCTCCCACTGAAAATGTCTGGCACATTACAAATACAACGATGGAGACGATTCAAAATACGACGACGGAAACCTCGGACTGTTGAGCAACTGTAACTGCAAAGTTGTACAACAAGCAAAAATTATAAATAATTCTACCAACAAAGCTTCAACAATGCAGTTCCCAAATGCTTATTGAGTGTTATTAAAAGGAAATGTCATGTAAAACTGGTAAACATGCCCCAGTTCCACCTTTTTTGGAAAGTGTTACAGGCATGAAATTCAAAATGAAAAGTTCATCTTGTATTTGTAGTGTATTCAATTGAATAGAGGTTGAAAAGGATTTGCAAATTGCATTCTGTTTTTTTTATTTATTTCACACAACATCCCAACTTCACTGAAATTGGGGTTTATATTATACAGTGAATCCAATTAATTGTGGGGGATACGTTTCAGACCCACTTACAATAGGTAAACATCAGTGATATAGAGAGAACAAAATCTTTTTTTTTTTTTTTTTTTTTTTTGCATAGTTCTACCCTTCCCACAAGCTTTAAATACAAAAATTAAAACACACTTCAACATATTAAAACACACTAAAGTATTCCTCTTCTCATACTCGTCAAGAAATACAGTTGAAAACAAAAGTTTACATATATCATATAAAAAGACCCCCCCCCCGACATGAAACAAGACTTTTTTTGGTCAATTAGGATAAGAAAAAATTATTTAATTTGCTAAATGCCAGAATAATGAGGATTTTCCATTACTTCAAAGCCATAACTTCAGAAAAACTGTAGTAAACATGCCGTTGTAGTAAGAATGTGCGGCCCCCTTCTTTGCCTGAGAAACGTTACCACCCATTTCAGCCAGCCAAGTGTCAATCTGTCTTCATACATTTCAGCTTCACTCGTCTTAAAAATGAGATCGTTAAAATCTTTAGCAAACATTCTATTGGCAAAGTAAGGGCACAAATCTAAGATGTACAGTATGGTCAGTGAAAATACAAACTAAAACCCATCAGAGCATTGCTCTCTGCCACAGCCAGTTAACAGATGCCTTAACTACACTGACACACCGTGATGAAACATTTAAGTCACTATTGATTTTCCCTCCACTCTCCCCAATGTGTGTCCCCCTGTATGCAGTTCTCAAACAGCAAGAAGGAACATCAATAAGGTGGTTTATAAGTGCATGTGAAAAATTGAGGTAAAGGACTAGAAATGTGCATGGGAAGGGGGTGCAGAAAGGGAAAGATATGTCTGTGCAACAATGAGCTAAAGATTGAAAGGGAAGAACATGAAGGCCAAGACAAAAATGACGAGAAGTTCACGAGTCGGGAGAAGGTTGGGGGTGGGTGGTGGGGGTTGGTGAAAGCTGGCTTCATCACTTGGTAATTGGGGACAGATTCAATTATTTGTAGAAACCACATGGAAATCTCTCTGCATTCTTCCAGCTGAAGCACCAAATTTAGTAGCCATCACATTGGTGGCATTGGAGGGGCCATTTATCTTGGAGGGCAAAGAGCATCTAAGGTACTCTGTGCATGTGTCTGTGTATGTGTGTGCTCGTGTAAGAGCTCATTTATCTTGCAGGGGATTGAGCAGGGGAACAAGGATGCCCACAGGAGGCCATCAGATCATTACCCATCTGGGATCAGAAAGACGGAGAGATGGAAACAGGGGAGAGATCACAAAAGCTGCCCTGTGCAAAGCCACACAACACACACACGCACACATACCAATGTAACCAAAGGAGACAAATCTCATTTTCATTTAGGGGCACAGGAGCCCCGGAAAGAAATGCATTTATAGGAACTAGTGAGGCAGGGAATGGTTGGAGGCAGACATGAATGCTGGATCCAATGCAATAATTTAGCATCTACCTGAACTCCTTTAAACTGATACTGAGATTAAGGTATGTTCTACTTCAATCAGCCACTTACAACATAGCTAAGAACATGTTGCAATACATTTTTGCCCCAAAAGATACAGATTTTGATTATTATTATTATTATTTTTTAAATTGAAATGTCAGTCGTCTCTTGCAAATGAGAAGCTTGAGAGTGGAAATTCTTACTACGCCAGAGCATAAACCAGGTATCAATGATTTTATATTCCACTGGTATATATCTGCGTGTACTAAGGCTGGGCGATATGACCTAAAATTCATCACGGTATAAACTGAATCCCTACATGGTAGCAGTATGTATCGCGATATAAGCTTCAGTGTAAAAATTATAATGGAGGCATTTATGAATGTTTTTTTTTCCTTTTTAAGTAGTGTTGTGTCGTTTTGCATTATCGGCTGTACAAAAATATTTTTATAAGATTGAGTTGAAAAGCTTTTACTGCATACCAAAGAAATCTGAATCTCATCGAAAGCGTTGAAACGGAGAAATTAAGCAGAAGTGGAACCCACTGACAACGACTGCGCTTACTTTCAACACTTATGTAGAAGACAAAATAACTAAATAACTATACTACATATGGAAATATGTATAATATATATAATGTAAAAGCAAGTTGCATTTAGACTTAATTCATGAGGAATTTATTGTTACGCATGTACAAATCTTTTACAATATAACCTTACACATCATCAGTCGAGTTGGGTATACACGTGTGCATGGATTTGTGTCCCAGCTGTCATTAATGAGACAAAACTTGGGTGCCAATGTTGCACAGAAGCTTTGCTGCATATCTTTACTTGCCATTAGCTGGTAACGAACTTACCGTACCATTATAAGTCGCATCAAAAACTCGGTGATGATGCGTCTTTCTCACGTTAATTACTTCTTGTTCTCCAGTGATAACAATACTTTTAAATGTTCCTAGTTACCCACCATTGAGGCAAGGATTAGGAAGTACACCAGCTCAAACTCCCTGCCTTTTTTTTTTTTTCTCCTCTCAACTTCTGCACTGCCCATGTATGTACGAGGATTTACACCAGGTGTGTCAAACTCATTTTTGTCCCGGGCCACATGGTAGTCACGGTTTCCCTCAGAGGGCCGTTGACTGTGAAACCATATAACTGTTTAGTCATAATACTATTACATACACACAACAAATTGATGGATACCTAGTTTTGAAATCAGAATTAAAGGGTAATAGTTTGTTCAACTTTTACAGTTACTGTAAACAGAAAATGCCTGCAATAGCTAACAAATACTATTTATATGAGAATTTGAGCAATAATTTCACACAGATGATTTGCTTTCGCGGGCCACATAAAATGAGTTGGGGGGCCAGATTTGGCCCCCGGGCCTTGAGTTTGACACCTGTCCTTTACACGATCAGGATTTTTGGGGCCGATCAGCGAGTAAAAAAAAAAAAAACGGTAACCGATCACCGAGCCGATCACAAGATGGTGCAATGTGTCTATTTAAATGACTTATTAATTTACTGTATATACTGAGTACCTTCAAAAATATTTTCTAGCCAGGTGATGTATTCTAATCAGTCAGGTCAAACCAACATTACAAAATGACAGAAATAATGGGCGCTAACTTACTGTAATTAAATTACTTCAAACACACACACCGAAACCTTCGAGCATGATTCAAAATAACACCGGCATGTTTACGTACAACCGTTAGTGCTAGCACTAGCTTGCTAGGCTACATAATGTTGGCTGCTTGTGATCCGTACCATATTAAAAGTATGTGAACATACCTCAAGCAATCCATGACTGAATGTCTTCTCCCGAGCACCGGTGACACGACACATTTTTCCCCATTTTGTTCTTTTTTGACCAACACAATACACGCGCGATCCATTGCTGTTGTCGTGGCCGTGGTAACGAGTGTATCCGGCCGCGTTTGATTTGACAAAGCACAGTGATCGGAAATGACGTCAAAAGACGCGACAAGGCTAAAAATAAACTAGCTTTTGGATTCAAATATACTTTATACGACGGCGACGCGGAGTAAATGTCTTTTGCGGAGCCGATCAATCGGCAAATTATGACAAAGCCGATCAGCATAAAATGCTAATTATTGGCCGATACCGATCAAGCCGATCAGATCGGTATAAAGTCTGGTATGTACACAGCTGAAACTGTACATCAATCAAGAATGGGAAAGAATTCGACCTACAAAGCTTCAACAATTAGTGTCCTCAGTTCCCAACCGTTTTATTAAATGTTGTTAAAAGAAAAAGGTGATGTAACACAGTGGTAAACATGACCCTGTCCCTGCTTTTTTGGAACGTGTTGCAGCCATAAAATTCTAAGTTAATGATTATTTGCTAAAAGCAATAAAGTTCATCAGTTTGAACATTAAATATCTTGTGTTTGTAGTGTATTCAAATAAATATAGGTTGAACATGATTTGCAAATCATTGTATTCTGTTTTGACACAATGTCCCAACTTCATTGGAATTGAGGTTGTATCATAAATGATGAGGAAAACCATAAGTACAATATGGCCCGCGACAAAAATGAGTTTGACACCCCTGGTTTAGGTCCTGAGTACATGAAAGAAATGTTAATGGAATTTAAACCCAGTAGGGCTCTGAGATCGACAGACTCGGGTCAAATAGTGGAGCACAGAGTCCAAAGCAAACATGCTGTAGCAGCATTTAGCCATTATGCTGCACAGAAATGGAATAAGTTCCCAACAGAAGTGATGTCAGCCCCAAGTGCCAATGTTTTTAAGTCCAGGTTAAAAACTCTTTTTTCCTCATGCATTTAAGAGCATTTCTTGAACTGTATGCTGTTCTACTTGTGCTTTTATTTTTTTGTGTTTGTTTTAAATGTTTACAAGCAGTTTTTCCCCCTGTTTTTCAATGTTTTTAATCATGTAAAGCACTGAGTTAAATTATGTATGAAATGCGCTATATAAATAAATTTGCTTTGCTTTGGTAGCGATCAAGCCGCATCTCATACTTTGCTGGCTGGTGGAGCACAAACTTGCATTTATTCCTACAGTCCTTTCTTTCTGAGCGGTTGATAAAGCAGGGAGCAATGTATGTGGAAGCACTGGTCTTTTAACTCATTCCCTGCCAATGCCGTCCAAAGACATCATTAAGAATCCATCTATTCCATGCCAATGGCGTCTGATGACGTCTATGGCGTTTTTTAATGGGGATGGGTAGGGGAGGGTCTTGTGCAGTTTATGCACGATCGTCAATCCTATGGATAACTGCAATGAGGATTGGCAGCCTGTAGAGGGCAACAATGCCATACATATGGCATAATGCTCTCGGCTGCTTGCTGGCTGATCGTCTTCCGACCAGGATTTGAATAAATGGGATCCGGAATCATCAGAGTGGATAGCCAGGCGAGCTTCCTCTGATGAAGATCGACAAATTCCGGCGAATGCGAAGGTAACTCGTTTGCAGCTCGCGTTAGCTACATTTAGCGAGTAAACACACTCCTTCAACCCTTGTTAGATAAAAACATATTTAATCCCACTAGTTCACATTACAAAGTAACAACTGTTACCAGTACTGATTTTAATTTTCAATTTCATCCATCTTGCAGGAATTCAACACCTGTGAGTCGAATGTCTTTTAGGATTGCGAAGAAGTAATGTGTTTTTTTCTTTACCCTTGCAAAACACATCAATAAAAAGTATTCTCTAGTAATCATATGTATTTTTTAAAAACTTACAGGTTATGCATCCAGCAGACGTTCGACTCCCATTCCAGTACGCAGTGCAGACAAAAAAAAGGTAATTGAAAGCTTTTTTTCTCCACGTCCCACGACAGCAATTTCAACAATGTATTTTTATAGTAATAGTTATATTTCTAAACTGCACAGGTTCTGCTTTGAGCAGAAGTAGTGACTGGTTTCAAGGAGAATGACAACCACACAAGATCCCATTCAATGCCAACAGAAGAATACAATAAGATGTGGATAAAACTTTGCTAGATTTTATGCGCAAGGTAATAAAAACCTGGACTATTGTGCAAACGGTGGAGGAGGAGAATTTGGAGGAATTGTGGGAGGCCCATTTGTTCATGAATTTTTAAATGAGATTTTTACTAAAGAAAAAAAAAATTTTGGTGTCAAAGTCATTGTTCTGCTTGATGTGTGTGCTTTCACAAAAAGGCGGTTTTCTCCATTTTTTTCTTCCAGAAACAGATTTGGATGAAAGTAGCCTATATTTGACTGCCGATTACTACAGAACGGTATAAGCTAGACACTAACATTTTTTTTCGGATGAAAGAAGAGAGTCTGATCTTTCATTTGGTGTTAACATCGTCATAGTACATAATATTCTGTGGGGCTTGGAGAATCAGTGGAATTGCTCGAAAATGCCTGGCAGTCTAGTGGTTCCCTGCTCAGGAAACGGCTGGCAGTGAATGAGTTTTTTTATATATATTTTTTTTTTTTATATATATATATATATATATATATATATATATATATATATATATATATATATATATATATAGCGCTGCCTGGGAGCTCTGTGACCAGTGTTGTGCATACTGAGACAGATACAATGGTGTCATCAATAAGTGTTATCGCGATTGTTTGGTTAAGTCGAAATCTGTACCTTACCTAATTTATACCTTCTACCGACTTTACCACGCACCCCTAGTTTGTACCAATTAATCGATGCCATGCATTACTATTCAGCGATAGTAACATGTCTCCTCTCAGTCAAGCGCGCACGCACACACCAAGTAAAGCAGACAAGATCACACAGACAACAATTTATATTCATGCGTACGCACATCCAGAGCATTGTTGTTGATCAATACATTTCTCTATTCACTGGTTTTTCCCTTGGTGATATTTATTATGGGCAACCTACACACTAAGTGCCAATTGATTCATTTAAATGACATTTATCACATGCTGCCTCCCCAGAGCTAAAGACAAACCAGTATAACAAATTGAGTGATAAAGATGCAGTCAACAATGCACAAGGTTTAAAATTATACATGTGCATAGTTTCATAATGATGAAATTATTTCAGCCAACTCATCTGCTGGATGATGTGGCCTCACGCTGGAGAACCCAATAACTGAAGGATTCTTGTTAGTTCATGTTTGGAGGAACTCAAGTCAAAAAAAAAAAAAAAAAAAACAAGGGCGAGGATGAAAACCAATGATCTAATAGAAAATGGACCAAAGTGTGTGCGTGTGTGTATGTGTTTGTTGGGGGTAAATAAGAGACGATACCACATACATGGCGGGCACGATGAACGACTAGTGAGCACATCTGCCTCACAGTTTTGAAGACTGGGGTTCAAATCCTGGCCTTGCCTGTGTGGAGTTTGCATGTTCTCCCCGTACCTGCGTGGGTTTTCTCCAGGTACTCCGGTTTCCTCCCACATCACAAAAACATGCGTGGTAGGTAAAGTAGGTTGATTGAAGACTCTAAATTGCCCGTAGGTGTGAATGTTAGTGCAAATGGTTGTTTGTTTATAAGTGCCCTGCGATTGGCTGGTGACCGGTTCAGGGTGTACCCCGCCTCTTGCCCGAAGATAGCTGGGATAGGTTCCAGCACGCCCGCGACCATAGTGAGGATAAGCGGTACAGAAAATGGATGGCTGGATTGATGCCACACATGCAGAATCAATCAGGCAAATCTCTCTCTGCTCGTTTGTCCGCCAGAATTTCTCTCTCACTCTTGGAATGAGCTGACCTCTATTAAGTAAGCAGGAGACAAGATGTCTGCGTGTGTGTGTGGGTCTGAGACTGTTTGCTTGTGGGAGAATATGAATGAGGGGATGGAAATGAGGGAATTACAAAGCATTGGTCTTACAGAGACAGACAGACAGACAGACAGACAGACAGACACACACACACACACACACACACACACACACACACACACACACACACACACAGAGTGTTCTAATGGATAGTTTATGTCACTGGCTGCTTGCTGTGTGCCTTTGTGAGTGTATGTACATGCGATTGTCTGGAAAAATAAAGGTGTCCCCTTTGCTAACTAAAGCTCAACAAGCAGTCAGACATAATCCTTATCTGAGGACTACTGAGGTATGGGAGACATTCTACTCAAAATATAATCAGGGCTTAAAAATTCCGAAGACAGCTGTCTGTACAATTCAAAATGTATATATTTATGTCAACTGAGATTGTGTGCAAGTTAAATTCCACCCGGTTAAACTTGACCAGAAGACCAGAAACTTACTTTTCAATCTCGCTGTTTTTACAGGTGCGTGGGATGCAAGAGGAGGAAGGGGTGGAGGATGAGGGAGTGCTTGGGTCCATCTTGCAGCTCTCACCATTGCTCGTTGAAGGCATCTCTGTGGACACACAACCAGCCATGGTTTGAGAATGACTTTTTGAATCACAATATGGCCAATGACCAAAATGCTGTTGTCTTCCACAAATGTAATAAATACTGCAATTTCATGTTTGTCTTCTTACCATCACTTCCCCATTTGGAGAACTCGGGCGTTATTCTGTTCGATGGCATGCCTCCGCTGCAACAGACAAATGTTTTTTTTGTTTTTTTTTTCTTTTTTCATTTTACAGAAAATGATTTAAAAAAAAAAAAAGAATTAAAGTTATTCACCTACTTTAAAATTTCATTTAAAAAGCATTCTCAAATAATTAACCATTAAATGTCTAATTGAAATGAATAAATGTCATTGAATTAATGCAGTATAGTTTGACTCCTGGGTTAAAATGCATGACCAATAAAGTTAACACCTTCCTAAAGATTTTTTAATCTGAATCAAACTTTCTAGTCCAGCTACTGGAAAGCGATGTTTGGGTATTGACATCCTAACTATGCCAAGATGGAGATATTTTATTAGAATTTTACTATTTCTTAGTTTGTTGTGCCAAATGTAATAGTTAAAACAGACAGCATAACAATCAACGTTGATAAAATTTATTTCGTGTTTGGTGATCTTGGATTCATACTTGAGCACAGCTCCCCGGAGTGCCTCTCGCTCTCTGGCTTCTCCTTGGTCCTCTCCAGCTCCAGAGCATGGGATGATGTCAGCTTCAGTGTATTGGGGTTTACCATACTCCAATGTGTCGTCTCCATCTACGTCAAGGTCGGCATCGCTGTCTGCCCCACTCTCTTTAATATTACATGTGGCAAAACCGGTGGCTTTGGGGGAAAAAAAAGAAAAACCAAATGGAGAAATTATTAGATTTGAAAAAATAAATAGAACAAATTGAAATGGTTTCCTTCATGCCATTTTAGCAAATAAAAGTAATATAGCAAGCCCTTCCAAGTTCTACATTGATGCGCATTCAAAACTGTCTCATAAAAAAATACATAAATCAAGGAAAGAATTGCCATATAAAATTTCACAGTTGCATTAAAAACACTGGTAGTAATAAAAGGAAATCTATTTTTCAGAACATAATAATGTTGACCAATAACATTGGTTACAGACTCGGAAGACTGCAGAAACTAAGACAAATTTTAGCCTACTGTTGGTGACCTGACAATGACTAGGACCTCAACAATCAATCCTGGTGAGAAAGAGCACGGCGCGTTATGTGTGTGTGTGCATTTGTGTGTATGTGGGACATCTATAAACCCAATGATGAACGACCAGACAAACCCTCACAGGTGCATTCAGCTCCACTTAGTCGCAAAACCAACTCTGTGTGTCCGTCACTTAGAGAAGTCTCCTCAGTGTTTGTTTTAGACCGTCCGTGTCTGTCACTTAAATCCTGTCTTCACGACTCCTTCAAGGTGTGTGTCTGCCTCCTCTACCAAAGGTAAGGGTGTGCATGTGTACTTGGGTCTAAGAGTGCGAATGACATTCATACTGCCAATCCCCACACTTGAAGCTGTGTGTGTATGTGTGTGTGTGGACTTAAGATGTAACCTGTGACAAGCTAGACAGCCATCTTAAACCTCTCCCGATTTCTACAAGCACTCAGTTGGACTACTGTGTGCAAGAAAGGTGTGTGTAAGACTTGACAGTGTTGACACTTGACAGCCATCTTATTTAACCTGCACTCCCAGTATACAAGTCTCATTGCAACACCAGGTATTTTTGAAAACAAACGACTGCAGCTTGTCTTAAGGACCTTGGCAAGGATTTCAGCCTTTGATGCCTCAAATCCAAACAAAGCTTCCAAAGGATGTGAGCATGGATGAAACCTAAACGAGTCACTAAGATTAATGTGTAACATTGAGATAAACAGTGGAACCGCAGTTTAAAAATGTAACATTTTCTGTGACTCCTGAGGAAACTTACTTATGGTTTGTAAACCAAGTTGCTTCCCATTGAAATACATGACAATGCAATCTGTTCTAGCTCCAGAACAAAGCAATGTTTACCTTGTTTTTATTGTTGTGGAGTAAAAAATGTAAGTAAAAACACATAACTACATCGAAATAACAGTGTGCTCGCTAGCAAATCACTCTGCAACGTCTTCGCCTTTTCGCACACAGCACTGTATGCTTTGGGAACCTTGTTGCATAGGTGATGGTGGCATATTGGAATGCAAGTGGTACAGCTTTTTCGTAACCTCATGTATGCTGCCATGGCATACATTTATGAAATGTCAGTTTTTTCCATTTTCCAATATGCCACCATCACTTAGAGGAAAAAAATTGAACTTAAATTATTTTAGCAAATGGCTGCAATATAACAGTGAAAATTTTAAAGGGATCTGAATATAATTTCCGTACCCAGTGTATGTGCACTAATGAGAGGTGTGGAGGGGTAAGCGTGAGGCTACAAGGAGAAGCGATAGCGAGGGTGGAGGAGTTTTATATACTGGACTTGGGCTCAACAGTCCAGAGCAATGTTGAATGTGGTAAGGAAGTGAAAAAAACAGGTCCAAGCAGGTTGGAATGGGTGGAGAAAGGTGTCCGGTGTGTCATGCGACGGAAGAGCCTCTGCTAGGATGAAGGGCAAGGTTTACAAGACAGTGGTGAGGCCAGCCATGATGTACGGATTAGAGACAGTGGCACTGAAGAGACAACAGGAAGCAGAGCTGGAGGTGGCGGAAGTGAAGATGTTGAGATTCTCTTTCGGTGTGACCAAGTTGGATTTGAAATGAGCTCATCAGAGGAACAGCCAAGGTTAGATGTTTTGGAGACAAAGTTAGAGAGAGCAGACTTGGATGGTTTTGACATGTCCAGAGGAGACCTAGTGAGTATATTGGTAGAAGGATGATGAGGATGAAGCTGCCAGGCAAGAAAGCTCAAGGAAGACCAAAGAGAAGGTTGATAGATGCAGTAAGGGAAGATATGAAGGCCGCTAGCGTTAGAGCAGGGGTGTCCAAACTTTTTGCAAAGAGGGCCAGATTTGGTCAGATGAAAATGTATGGGGGCCGACCATTCGGCCAGACATTCCTTGAACCATTAACATTGTAAATTAACATGTAAATATTTAACTATATCACTTTGCTGTCTGCAGCTAGGTCGATATTGCAAATGAGAATATGTTTTCCATTGCATTACCAGGATAGTTAAAGGTTAAAATAATAATAAATTAAATACAAATCAACTACTTTATAAAAGTTGACTGAAATTTTTTAGAAACATGTATTTATTGATTTTGTTCTAACAAATCACATCCCAGTGCATTTTGACAAAGAATAGTATAGTGGCTATGCAGCTAGTAAAGTGATTATACTATTATTATAATGTATAATATAGTCATCTGATTTGACTATAGTATAGTCAAATCAGATGACAGAAATTTGACAAAACTGTGGTTTGATCATCACAAAAAAATCAATTCACTGAGACTCGTAGCTCGCCTTTGTAGAATTTTCATTTGAATCACGGGCTCTTGTGAAAAAGCGCTACTGTGCTATCAAAACAGCTTCCAGTGGCTTCAGTTTTTCAGCGCATTTGCTCGCCGGCAGCTTGTCGTAGTTAGCATGATTCGTCTGGTAATTAAATTCTTTGAAAACAGCCACAGCCTCTTGGCAAATTAGGCAGACACAGTTGTTTCGCATGTCAGTGAAGAAATCCACTTGTCCTGGACACTGCGGCCCTCGTTGTCAACTTTCCTCTTTTTAGTTTCAGTTGCCATTTTAGAAATGGGCTAAAAACATACCACAGGGGTAAAAGTTCACAAAGGGGTCACACAACGAGAGTGCGGCCACAGGTCTACTGCCACCCTCTGGTGAAATATAAAATGGCTTTTTTTTTTTGTATGTCTGTATTGATTACTGTGGTAACCTGTGCTGGCGGGCCACATATTATTGATTTTATGACATGATGCTTCGGGCCGGAGGAAATTTGGACACGGGCCGGATTTGGCCCGCGGGCCGGACTTTGGGCATGCCTGCGTTAGAGAGTCCGATGCAAGAGATAGGCTAACATGGAAAAGGATGGCACGCTGTGGCGACCCCTAACGGGAGAAGCCGAGAGGAAAAGAAGAAGACTTTTCTTGATAACTTGCTTCTGAGCAATTATCCTCAACATGGTATGCTAATCAGTGAATAACCAGTTTTATATTTCTGTATTACGCCATGGAGGTGTCTTAAATAATATAGATCATATGTCGAGACTAAACCTACTCAGTCGATGTCTCAATTGGCCTAATCTACGCTACTAACATGCATATAAGAATAAAAATGCATTGTATATTCAAATAAACATGGTAAACCCTGGGGACATTGGCCAACGAAGCGTTGCTAATACTACCACTAGGGACTGGGCCAACTTTCAACTTATCTCGGTGCGGTTAACACTTGCTGGCTGAGGCCAGTGGCTCCTTGAGCCTGCTAGTTAACCGTCACGAGCTAACGGCTCCTCCTTTCGCGGCGAAAGAGCCCTGGAGGGATCCCGAACTTGCCACTGGTGCATCCACCGAGGATCAAGGATCTTTTCTACTTGCCTCCTTGATTGTGTGCCCTCGGGCTATCACTATCGAATCTTTTAAGAATTGATTATCCTATAGCTATTTAGTCGAGTAAACGACTAACCGCCCCCCTCCCTGCAGGAAAAGAAAAAAAATCTCATTTATGAGTGATGAAATTATATCCTTTAACTGCATATGTGGTACTGAGTGCCTGATATAAATCTGTGTAAAAAAAAACTGAAGTACTGAACTGTCTTATTACTTACTATCCAGACACACACAAAACAGATGTTTTAGTTATCGGTCCTGAAGACAGGAGAGAGAACCTTTTCCCAAAACTATAAGATTTTAAACCCTCACGTGTTAAAACCCTGGGTATATTTTTTTAGTTGGAGCTTACTTTTATTCCACATATCAAGAATGTAGCTAAGATTTACTTTTACAATCTTAAGAATATAACCAGGGTCTGCCCGTTTCTCTCTCTGGCTAACACGGAGGTGCCGATGCACAGTTTTATCTCCCGTCATTTAGACTACAAAAATACCCGGCTCTCTGGTCTTCCCAAAAAGAAAATCTCCACTTTACAACTACTCCAGAACTCAGCTGCTCATAAACACACTCCTAAACCGTGTGGACAGCCTTTCCAGAAGAGTTGAAGCTGTTATAGCTGCAAAGGGTGGACCGACGTCATACTGAATCCTATGGATTAGGAATGGGATGTCACTTAAATTCATGTGAGTCAAGGCAGGTGACCAATCCTTTTGGCAATATAGTGTAGGTTAATAATTTAGATATAATTTCCTATGTTTTTTAGAATTGACAAAGTGAAAAGTTGCCAGCATCATCTCTCATGGATTAGGATATACTGTATATTATGTTGGTTCAAGATGGCGGTAATACAGCATTTCACTGCTTATAGGCCAATTTAATATAAACAAAAATCTCAGCAGGCAAAACATGCAGTTGCTCAGGCAGTGCATGTTCACTGTGGTGTGTGTGACCTATTTGTATGTCTTTCCAATACTTCTTTCTATCTGGCCCTCTAAACAGTCTTGGCAGGCCAATCTAATCTAGAAGGTTAAGGTCAGCTCCACTCTAACTGCCTTTCACTCAAGTTATGCACTGTCACTCTCGACCCCGTTTTATCTTACCTCTCATTCTCAGTTCCTCGTAACTGATCTTAGCTCTTTTGAATGATAACCTCATCTTCCTCTCAGTTGTTTCTGTATTGTTCTTTGATTTAGTTTATGCTTTCTTTATGGCCCATAATCTTCATATTTCTCTTCAAATATAATCACACATTTGTTCTTACTGTCCTCCTACCCAGCAGCGCTGCTCGATAAATAGTTTCCATGAATCAATTAAGTAGTCAAACACAGCAGCTTGTCTCATTGCCATAGAATATCCCCGAACAACCATGCACAAAAGACAGTCACAACTATGAACAATATATGTACAGATTGAAAGATCATAGATGGATTAAAGAAATCGCTGGGATGAACAAATTGGGCCAATCCATCCGAACTGCAATATGCTGTTACCATAGCAATTATCAGTCGCCCCCCCCTAGACAGTTTGAAATGGGGTGTCAAAGGTCATCACACTATCTTTCTGCCCTTTACAGGTCAGATGGAGGCACGAGAGACCAGTCAAGGAACAAAGATGAGACAGTCATCTTTGAAGTCAATTTACAAAGAAGAGATTTCTCCACATTCCGAAAGCCTTCTTGGCCCTCTCAATCGGAAATAATCCCCTTCTTCTCTTCTGTCTCTCCAGACGGGCTGACATCAAATTTAAGGATTTGTCTGTCTCAGTTCCTCTCTGCGCCACACTTCAATGATACGTGTGGGTTGACATCTTTAAAAAATTGGGGCAAAGCAAGATGAAATCTTATTTCTGTGTAGAAGAATTTGACGGCCCTGACCTCAACACCATCTAAAATCTCTTGGATTGACTACAACAAAGATTGTGAATGCCTTCTTGTTTAATATCCGTAACTGTTGATTTAAAAAATGCTCTTCTAGGTGCATTACAGACCCAAATTTTGTAGCAGGCAGTAGACTTTGCACCGATCTGATCGGCATGATCGGCATCGGCCGATAATTAGCATTTGATCGGCTTTAATGTCATAATTCGCCGATCCGATCAATCCGCAAAAGACATTTACTCCGCGTCGCCATTGTGTACAGTACATTTGAATCCAAAAGCTAGTTTATTTTTAGCCTTGTCATGTGTCTTTTGACGTTGTACTGTAAATATCTGACAACCAATAGTTCTTTTTTTTTTTTTAAACATGTCGGCGGTGTGGGACAGACTACATGTTTGAGACAGACAACACGTAATGCCTGGATCAGAAAACAAGACTAATTTGGTTGTTCACAATTGGACTATGTCAGACTACTGCAATAAAATCTTGTATTCCAATACCACAGCATCTCATTTTTTACGAACACTGGGCTTTATCTGGTCAACTCAAACGCGACCGAATATACTCATTACCATGGGGACGACAACAACAATGGATCAGGTCGTGTGCATTATAAGAACGAAATGGGGGAAAACCTTCACCTTCCTGGGGTGCCGTACTTACTACAGCCTCTGAAGCCATCAAGGACAAGTGCTTCAGTGGCCATGAGAATAGGCGCAAGTTCAGATTGACAGGAAATACCCACATTTTCAGGTTTATGATTGATTAATTAAAGTGTGCAAATGGCAGAATGAAGTCAACGGGAGAATTTTCACAGCCACAACAGCGGGCAGCTGTCTGCCTTTCCCCTCTAACGCACATTGGAGAATATGGCTCATAGTGAATATTCTTGATGGCAAACTATAAAAGGTAGAATAAAACCTACTTCCGTTTTCAGAAACAGGAAGACAACAAACAGAAAGCAGAACTGTTGGTGCAAGGAGGGTTCTTTCAATATGGCTAAGCCCCTGCGAGACACATAGCAAAGTCTTCAACTTCACAGAGATGAATCATAAACTGAGCTGTTCGATTTCGTCCTGCCTGCCTCTCCTTCACTTTGAAAGGACAGAATGTCTGGTCAAAGCAACAGGGCCTCTCTTCATCCTGCCAGCTGAGGATACTCCAAGCAGCATCTCAATTCATGTAGCCAGACGTTTTCCTCGAGAGGGTTATGGATTCTGTACCGTCTCTTGGAACCACTGCATAGCTTTCATGACAAAATCCACCTTCTGAGCTTTTTGCCGCAAGTGTGTGTCTCTGTGTATGAGTGTGTGTGTGTGTGTGTGTGTGTGTGGGGGGGGGGGGGGGCGGCTTTTCAAGTCCTTCTCCCCAGGCCACATCAGTTATCTGTGCCACATCACAAGGTGCCCTATTAGAGTGCGGCAGAAGGGTCCAGTGTCTACTCGTTTACCAATGCTCAAGAGAGAGAGAGACGGATGTAGGAGGGAGCATGAAGGAGATAGATGGCTGGGGGAGCTACCGTCAAACCCTTATGCTGCTCTTTAGTGCGGTTTAGCTGAGATTCATCATTGATCTGTCTTGTCTGCCTCCCATGGGTAGGAGACAGGTGAGGACTGGTATGAGTGTGTTAAGAATTAATTTGAACAAGGGGAAAAGGGGGCAAGCAGCAGAAGTAACATGAAAGTGGGAGCAGGGCCAGGGGTTGTATACATAGCACTACCTTTGTAGAGTTTTAGAATCCAAACTGTAGTTACGCACATGGATCTGCACACTTACTGACAAGCATAATTGATGTCTTGGTGGTGATGTCATCAATGAGTGATAATATTATCAACGAATGTACTATTTTTATCAGAGCTGGCTTTGGCTGACTGTCCTTTGTTAAGCACACACACTCACACACTGATTATAGAGAATAGAGAATAATTATATTTTTGTTTAAAAATGCATTATAAGCTGAGCTTTTGTGTGCACGCATATACTTCTGATTGGCTAAAATGTTAAGGTCACATATTTTACCAAACCGACTTTTTTTAGTATTTGGGATGTTATATTGGTTCTATGGTACCTCAGTAAATGTGAAATATGAATTAAAATTGTCGACGGATTCCTGAGTTAGATGTTTTTCTGCCGAGACGCCTAAAATCATGTCATTAGAATTTCTCGAGCTTATCTACGTCACAAGCGAAGATCTCCGCCTACCTCTAGGCGCCCGAGCCAGTGCTGTCAATATAACAAAACACGTGTGCACTCACAAGTAGTGAGGGTAGGGTGTTCTACTCAGAGGCAAACAATCAGAGGAAAGGGGCGCGGTCTTAGCCAGATATGGACAAAGCAGATACAAGACTGGGTCAAACAAAAGTACAGTGTCATTTCACATTATTACACACAACTGAATTACAAGTTTCATGCCACAGTCAAAAATGCAAGAGCCACCCACACAAGCGCATACGTCCGATTGGCTAATACGTTAAAGGTCCCATATTTTATCAAACTAACTTTTTCTAGTATTTGGGATGTTATATTGGCTTTATGGAACCTCAGTAAATGTGAAATATGAATTAAAATCATCCACCCATTCCTGAGTTAGACAATTTTCTGCCGAGAGGCCTGAAATCAGGTCATTTTAATTTATTGAGCTTATCTACGTCACTAGCGAAGATCTACGCCTACTTCTAGGCTCCCGAGCTAGTGCTGTCAATATCACAAAACGCGTGTGATGTCACAAGTAGTGTGGGTAGGGTCTTCTACAAAGAGGCAACCAATCAAAGGAAAGGGGATGCAGTCTTAGCCAGATATGGACAAAGCGAATACAAGACTGGGTCAAACAAAAGTACAGTGTAGCTGTCAGAGGTGCCTTTTCTGGACACTCTGAAGACAAACCAAGGTGTTTTTTTTTTTTTATTTATAAAATGGACACTTTTATACTAAGTCCATTTTAAAGAGTCACCCTATGGAGGTTTAAATAGCCAAAATATGGGACCTTTAAGATCACAGCCTGCCGCAGTGGGGATCCTGGTTCCAGTCAACTACTGGCAGAAACTGTGGGAAGAAGATTGCGGGCAGAAGACAAAAAACATCAGTTTCGCCAAGTGTTGACTGACAGCGCTTGAGTGGATGTGGCAATGAACCATCCACCTTCAACCGCCAACATCGCCCTGGACCCATGGCTGTGGTGTCCCTGAGCAAGACACATATGCCTGAACTCTCATTGGGATCTAATTTGTCTACTTCTCCAGTGTGTGCCAATAACTGTTTGTGTTTGTCCACTGGTGTGATGCATAAAAGGTCCACTGGTGTGATGCATAAAATGCAGAGGACCGTTCATGAATATGCATTTATTCATGAAAATAAAGACTATTCTTCTTCTTCCTCATTTTCATAATGTACGGCTTTGTTTGTAGAAAAAAAAGCCCAGACATGTTGTGTGTACGTGCATACCTCTGAAACCACCCTCCAGAAGCGCGGTTGCTCTGATCCTTTTCTGTCCTGCCCATTCATACTCCTCAAAGCCACGCCCACTGTCACCGTCCATATCTGCAGAGTCGTCATCACCGAGCACACCCTCACGCTGACAAACAAATGGGCACATGTTAATGATGTTAAAATTAGAGATATTGTTTGTCACACTACAAATGACACTGTTTTTTTATTTTTTCATGTTTAATTATTGGTTTACAACCAGAACCTAACTGTTGCCACAATTTCAACATGTTAGAAACTAAAGAGTCGTGGGGAAAAAAAAAAAGAAATTCATAATAATTTCATAATTTTTTGTAATTTTTCTTAAAAGGTCCCATGCCATCAAAATCTTTTTTTTTCTACTGTTGTACGCATAACATAGGCCAAAATCAGACTGTGATGGTTTAAGTTTGACATATAAGCGCTTTGTTGATTGAATGAAAAAGGCAATAAATGGCACAATTGTAACATCCATCCATCCATCCATCCATTTTCCGTACCGCTTATCCACATTAGGGTCGCGGGCGAGCTGGAGCCTATCCGAGATGACTATGGGCGAGGTTCAAGCCTGAACTGGTCGCCAGCCAATTGCAGGGCACATATAGCGGCTGAAATAAGTATTTAACACGTCACCATTTTACTCACTAAATAGATTTCCAAAGGTGCTATTGAAATGAAAATTTCACCAGATGTTGGGAACCACCCAAGTAATCCATACATCCAAACATGCCATTCTAGCAGCTTTATTGATTAATTTTTTTAAAACCAACTGAGAGTTTCCTTGGCAGTATGTTTTGGATCATTATCCTGCTGAAATGTCCACCCTTGTTTCATTTTCATCATCTTCGTAGATTGACGGATTTTTGTCAGGAATGTCTCTGTACATTTGCCCATTCATCCTTCCTTCAATGATTTGACGTTTACCAGTACCATTTGCTGAATAGTAGCCGACACCATCATGTTCCTACCTCCAAACTTCACTGTTGGTATGGTGTTTTTAGGGTGATGTGCAGTGCTATTTCTCCTCCAAACGTGGTGCGCATTATGGCATCCAAACAGTTCAATTTTGCTCTCATCCGACCAGACTATATTCCATCCATCCATTTTCTTTACCGCTTATCCTCACTAGGGCCGCGGGCTGCTGGAGCCTATCCCAGCTATCTTCGGGCGGGAGGTGGGGTACACCCTGAACCGGTCGCCGGCCAATCGCAGGGCAAATACAAATAACCATTCGCAGTCACATTCACACCTACTGGAAATTTAGAGTCTTCAATCAACCTACAACGCATGTTTTTGGGATGTGGGAGAAAACCAGAGTGCCCGGCGAAAACCCACCCATGCACGGGGCAGGGATTTGAACCCCGGTCCCCAGAACTGTGAGGCAGATGTGCTAATCAGTTGGTCACCATCCTGGACCAGACTATATTCTCCCAGTATTTAACTGGCTTGTCCAAATGTTGTTCAGCAAACTAAACGAGCTTTTTTTTTTCCAGCAATGGGCTCTTGCATGATGAGCGTGCATACAGGCCATGGCGGCGGAGTGCATTACTCACTATTTTCCTTGTGACAAATGTACCTGCTAATTCCAGGTCTTTCTGAAGCTCTCCAAAAAGTGGTCCTTGGCTCTTGGACAACTCTTCTGATTATTCTTTGCACTCCTCTATCATAAATCTTGCGAGGAGCACCTGATCGAGGCAAATTTAAGGTGGTATGATTGGCTTTCTCCTTACGTATTTTGGACCCAACCGTGCTCACTGGAACATTCAGAACCTTAGCTATGCACCTGTAACCAATGCCACCGTTACATTTTCCAACAATTACTTTGCGATGGTCTTGAGACAGCTCTTTGCTCTTACCCATCATGAGATGTGTCTTGACTCACACCTTGGCAATGAGACGTTTTTTTAGGACATCAATTACGAGTGAACCAGCTGATATTCATTTGCACTGACATGAGGCTGGATTACTGTTTGATTATTGATAGATTTTAGGTTTTGTCTTGACTTTCCATGCCAATTTGCCTCGATTAGGTGCTCCTCGCAAGATTTCTGACAGAGGAGTGCAAAGAATAATCAGAAGAGATGTCCAAGAGCCAAGGACAACCTGTGTAGAGCTTCAAGAAGACCTGGAATTAGCAGGCACTGTTGTCACAAGGAAAACAGTGAGTAATGCACTCCGTTGCCATGGCCTGTATGCACGCTCACCACACAAGACTCCATTGCTGAAAAAAAAGCATGTCAAAGCGTGTTTAAAGTTTGCTTCACAACATTTGAACAAGCCAGTTAAATACTGGGAGAATACAGTCTGGTCAGATGAGAGCAAAATCGATCTGTTTGGATGCCATAATGCACACCACGTTTGGAAGAGAAATGGAACTGCACATCACCCTAAAAACACCGTACCAACAGTGAAGTTTGGAGTTGGGAACATGATGGTGTGGGGCTGCTTTTCAGCAAATGGTGCTGGTAAACTTCACATTATTGAAGGAAGGATGAATGGACAAATGTACAGAGATATTCTTGGCAAAAAATCTGCTGCCATCTACGAGGATAATAAAAATGAAACAATGGTGGACATTTCAGCAGGATAATGATTCAAAACATATTGCCAAGGAAACTCTCAACTGGTTTCAAAGAAGAAGAAAAAAGCTCCTAGAATGGCCCAGCCAATTACCTGACTTGAATCCAATCAAAAATCTATGGAAAGAACTGAAAATCACGGTCCATAAAAGAAGCCCACAGAACCTTCAAGATTTGAAGACTGCTTGTGTGGAGGAATGGGCCAAAATCACCCCACAGCAATGCATGCGATTAGTTTCTCCATATAGGAGGCTTCTTGAAGGTGTCATTGCAAACAAAGGCTTTTGTACAAAGTATGAAATAAATACCAGTTGGCGTGTTCAATAATATTTCACTGTCATTTCAGATTATTACACAACTTAATTTCTGATCTTGTTTGTGTTACTTTCTTTGTATGTATGGATTACTGAGATTTTCAAGTCAATAGCACCTTTGGAAGTATATTTAGTGAGAAAAATGGTGACGTGTTAAATACTTATTTCAGCCGCTTTGTGTGTGCACACACGGTTGGGGCCATAATACGTATACACACACACACACACACACACACACACACACACACACACAGTGGGGCGAAGTATTTTGTCAGCCACCAATTGCCACAGCCACAGATGAGGCCTGTAATTTTCAGCATTGGTACAGTTGGTACAGAAAGTATTCACTCCCTTAAAATTTTCACTCTTTTATATTGCAGCAATTTGCTAAAATTATTTAACTTAATTTGTTCCCTCAACGTACACACAGCACCCCATATTGACAGAAAAAGGGAATTGTTGAATTTTTGCTGTTTTATGAAAAAAGCAAAACTGAAGTATCACACAGCCATGAGTATTCAGACCCTTTGCTGTGACACTCATATTTAACTCAGGTGCTGTCCATTTCTTCTGATCATCCTTGAGATGGTTCTACACCTTCATTGGAGTCCAGCTGTGTTTGATTTTACCAATTGGACTTGATTAGGAAAGCCACACAACTGTCTGTATAAGGCCTTACACCTCACAGTGCATGTCAGAGCAAATGAGAATCATGAGGTCAAATGAACTGCCTGAAGAGACCATTTTCTGGATTTTTTTCCCCTCATTTTGTCTCTCATAGGTGAGGTATACCTATGATGAAAATTACAGGCCTCTCTCATATTTTTAAGTGGGAGAACTTGCACAATTGGTGGCTGACTAAATACGTTTTTGCCCCACTGTTTAATAAACCTGGTGTTTCCTTTAATTGTGTTTAGTTAGTGGTGTGGTTGGGTGAGTTGCGCAGGTAGTAACATTTGATGGATTTATAACTTTTTTCCCTTCATAGTTCCTTTATCTTCAGTCTGTCTCCTCTCTGTCTCTCTCTTTTGGAAAGATTACAGTAAAAGGGCCTTTTGGCCCGCAGTCCATTGGCTGACAGGATTTGAACCCAGGTCCTCAGAACTGTGACGCAGATGTGCTAACTAGTCGTCCACCGTGCCGCCCGTCATTGTGACATAGTTTCAACAATTAATATTCTAGTATCTTTCCACTTCATGGTTGGTACCATCGGAGGTCAGTAGAGTAGCCAAATATTGTCCTCAAATATGAGCAGTTACCTCTGAAAAATATTACTCAAGTAACAAGTAGTCCTCCAAACAAATCTGAGTAAGAATAAAAAAAGTACTAAGTAAAAAAACTACTCAAGTAATGAGTAACTGATGAGTAAGTTCTAATTTATTTATTTTAAATCGGAGCATGAACGTCAAATAAAATATAAATAAAGATTTTGCTTAACAATAACACTTAAAGGTCAGAGGACAAAGACTTGAAACGTTTTCTTGATAACTCCAGAACCCCTTTACAAACGACCACTGCCATTTCAAAGTGATTATATAGCAGATCTACAGCAGTTAAATCGATAAATGTGATGCAGAATGCGCCTTCTGCTTTTTGCATCCAGTGCCTTACAGTCTTCGTCTCTTTCCGGCCCTGTGAAGTCACACAAGCCAAACATCCTGTTCATTCGGCGTTGTGAGCTATTGTTCCATGCTGTTGTCCCCGTCCTTGTATATTTGTTGTCATATGATTTAACAATGTCGCGATGGTTTATTGTGGCATTTGGTTGTACAAATGGTTCAAGCAGCGGCAAGTTTTTGGTTTTTTTTGGCTTTCTAAAAAGGAATACATGACCAGTGGATAGGGAAAGTCAACAGACGGGGGAAGAAACACGGTCAGCTATTGGTGCCTAGCAAGCATTCCAAACTGTGCTGATCACTTCGAACCGGCGTGTTTTGAGAAAGACTTAGCAGAAAGCATTGGATACAGAGGTAGAGGCGGAAACCAGCTGCGGTGCCAACTATTTTTCCTAAGGCCATCGGGACCTCAACCTCCAGCAAGAGAACTAAATCTTGCAACCGCCACAGTGCAGGAACAAAGCGACGTAGACAAGGTGAGCATTTCCTTGTATATACCTACGACTCTATTATGGTTACTATGCACTGGGCAGTTGGAAAAAAAGACCCACGCAGTAGTTTTCAGGACTGTGGTCTGTAAATTTGCCTATATGACAAGCCAACAGACACACGGCAAAGACTCTCTGTGCGGCGTTTTATAACGCAACTTGAGCGAGAGGCACATAATATATAGGAATACTGCATACTATGTAAAAGGTTGTGCCATGTCACTGAAACATATATGAATATATAATACGTATAGTCGTGTTAAGAAATATTGGCACCCCTAGGTTGCCATTATTGGACTATGCTTTTGACATACCGTCACATCGAGCCACTCTCTTTTTCTATTGTACAGGCGCTACTTGGCTGCTCGTCGTCATCACTGTTCCAACCTCCTGATTGGCTCAAACGTACGCTTTCACGATGCCAAGTTCAGTTGGGTGTTCCTGTATGTCGAAATCCTCTTCCTCCACATATACCAACACGTTGCTCTCCATTGTGTATACTGTGTAGTGCGCTTTGTTTGTCAATTGCAACGTCACTTCGGGTAGCCCTTGCGGTAGATAAAGTAACCACACCCCGGTGTCTTGAGCTTCGGGTATGTTCGGGGAGGACTCAATATGAGTCATACAAAAGAAATTGTTAGCTGAACTATGGTTGAAAACTTGCTGGAAGTTACGTGCATGTATTACATAACATATAAACAATGCAAATATGAATTTTAACTGACCCCATCACATCCGAAGAATAGGCCGGACAAAGTGAGGAGCAATGAGGAGAACTTTTCCGATCGTGTAAACATTATGCCAATGAAAAATATTGCGACACATTGCCTATTCTATTTGAGTGGGCTTTAGTGATCCAACATTAATAGCTATGAGGGCTCCGCATTAGAAGATCGGTCTACATTGCACTCGGGT